>NC_069510.1:70993100-71000600 GCF_027579735.1 Bombina bombina
TTAATATCTATGGAATGCATAGGTTCAAACGGAACCCCTTGAAGAACATTAAGAACCAAGTTTAGGCTCCATGGTGGAGCAACAGGTTTAAATACAGGCTTGATCCTGACCAAGGCCTGACTAAACGCTTGAACGTCTGGGACATCTGCCAGACGTTTGTGTAAAAGAATAGACAAAGCAGATATTTGTCCTTTTAAGGAACTAGCTGATAATCCCTTCTCCAATCCTTCTTGGAGAAAGGACAAAATTCTAGGAATCCTAATCTTACTCCATGAGTAACCCTTGGATTCACACCAACAAAGATATCTGCGCCAAATCTTATGATAGATTTTCCTGGTGACAGGCTTTCTAGCCTGAATCAGGGTATCAATGACCGACTCAGAGAAACCACGCTTTGATAGAATCAGGCGTTCGATCTCCAAGCAGTCAGACGCAGAGAAATTAGATTTGGATGCTTGAATGGACCTTGGATTAGAAGGTCCTGCCTCTTTGGCAGAGTCCACGGTGGAACAGATGACATGTCCACCAGGTCTGCATACCAAGTCCTGCGTGGCCACGCAGGTGCTATCAGAATCACTGAAGCTCTCTCCGGCTTGATTCTGGCAACCAGACGTGGGAGGAGAGGAAATGGTGGAAATACATAAGCCAGATTGAAGGACCAGGGCACTGCTAGAGCATCTATCAGTACCGCCTGGGGATCCCGGGACCTGGACCCGTAACAAGGAAGTTTGACGTTCTGTCGGGACGCCATCAGATCCAATTCTGGTGTGCCCCATAGCTGAGTCAGCTGGGCAAATACCTCCGGATGGAGCTCCCACTCCCCCAGATGAAAAGTCTGACGACTTAGGAAATCCGCCTCCCAGTTCTCTACCCCTGGGATATGGATTGCTGAGAGATGGCAAGATTGATCCTCCGCCCATTGGATTATTTTGTCACCACACTCACTTTACCCTTCCTAGCAGTTAAGCAGGCAAAGAGAATGACTGGGGGGGCGGAGCTAAGGGAGGAGCTATATAGACAGCTCTGCTGTGGGTGCTCTCTTTGCAACTTCCTGTAGGGAAGGAGAATATAGTAACAAAAAGTAGAAGGATAAGGGAAGGAGAATATCCCACAAGTATGGATGAATCCGTGGACTCGATACATCTTACAAGAGAAATCTAGTTTATAAATTAAAAATAGTGGAGAAAATATGCACTTACTCACAAATGTTGGACCTCCACATTGGGGACTGATACGTCTTTGAAAAAAATAGGTAATTGAGCCCTCTAGGTGCATCATATACAAACGACCAAACACATGCCTGCTACCTGCCAAAATTGAAAAATAAGAATTATTATAAGAAATAAACATATAAAGTAACATTATAGTAATTTTTATTTACTACTTCCAAAATGTTATTATGTTTGTAAAGCATCAAAATCTACCAATAACACAGTAGATCTGCTTTTCAGCCAATGAGCAATCAGTCCTTAAGGTCCAGTTGTACACAAACACGTACATAGCTATATCAAAATACTGTAGAAATAAACATTATTATTATTAATAACAACATAATTATTATCATTAATAACAACATAATAAATATTTTAACATGTTTAAAAAGTAGTGCTAATTTTTATACATTATATAAATGTTTATAGTTTACTGTCCCTTTATGTGAGGATTCTTCTAAACTCTATGGGATAGATTTATCATAGTGCAAGCGGACATGATACACATCGATAAATGCATACGCTGTCGGCATATTTATCATTGCACCAGCAGTTCTTGTGAACTGCTGGTGCAATACCGCCCCCTGCAGATTTGCGGCCAATCCGCTAGCAGGGGGTGTCAATCAACCCGATCGTATTCTGTCTGCGGCCTCAGACCGCGGCTTCATAACTTCTGATTTCATTGGGGTAGATTTATTATGCTGCGGATGCAGCTGTTTCCGCGCAACAAAAGTTAAGAAGCAATGGTTGTAAGACCGCTGCTCCTTAACTCCTCCACCACCTCTGAGGTGGCGGACAGCAATCATCCCGATTGCATATGATCGGGATGATTGACACCCCCTGCTGGAGGCTGATTGGCCGCGAATGTGCAGGGGACGGCATTGCACAAGCATTTCACCAGAAATGCTTGTGCAATGATAAATGCCAACAGAGCATGCTGTCTGCATTTAGCGATGTCGGGCGGACATGTTCGCCACGGCGAATCATGCCCGTCTGACATTTCATAAATCTACCCCTATATATAATGTATAAATATGTTAAGTAATAATAACTGAGTTATGAACCTCTCTTTGCTAAAACTAAACCCTCACACAGAAGACCCATCAAGAAAAGGAAAAATGTTTTATGTTCTGGCTCTTTAACTATGAAATGATTACTTAAAGGGACACTGAACACAAAATTTTTCTTTCGTGATTCAGATAAAGCGTGGCATTTTGAGCAACTTTCTAATTTACTCCTATTATCAAATTTTCTTCATTCTCTTGGTATCTTTATTTGAAATGCAAGAATGTAAGTTTAGATGCCGGCCCATTTTTGGTGAACATCCTGGGTTGTCCTTGCTGATTGGTAGATACATTCATCCACCAATAAAAAAGTGCTGTCCAGAGTTCTGAACAAACAAAAACAGCTTAGATGCCTTCTTTTTCAACTAAAGATAGCAAGAGAACAAAGAAAAATTGATAATAGGAGTAAATTAGAAAGTTGCTTAAAATTGCATGCTCTATCTGAATCACCAAATAAAAAAAATTGGGTTCAGTGTCCCTTTAATAACTGCAAAAGAATTTAAAGTGATGTTAAACTCTCCCCTTTTTAAAACCAGAACCAGAATGTTAGAGATATTTTAGATGACGTTAGATTCATCAGTTGTAATAAAGATGCGCTGTAACTTACTTTTTAATATAGATATGAAATTCAAATTTTAAACAATTTCCCAATTTACTATTATCTCATTTGCTTTGTTCTCTTGGTATATTTTGTTGAAAAGAATACCTAGGTAGCCTTAGGAGCTCTGCAATAAATATACCAAATATCACAAACAAACAGAATGTGAAATAAATGTGATAAGCCTTAGGAGCTGTAATCTAGCTGCTGATTGGTAGCCACACATAGATATCAATGGCTTACCAATGTGCTCAGCTAGCTCCCAGAATGCATTGCTGCTCTTTCAATAAAGAATGCCAAGAGAATAAAGCAAAATTGATAATCGAAATAAGTTGGAAATGTATTTACAATTGTATGCTCTATCTGAATTATTTGTATTTTTCATGTTTTTTTTTCTGGGCAGAAACTGAATAATGGGCTTCCCCTGCCACCTATGAAGGTGCCACCAGCCAGGCCGAACGCAAGGACAGCAGAAGAAGCGCTTGATCCGCTACAGCAGGGTAATGAGTTCTGGGGAATTTAAAAAACAGAAACACACGTGCTAAACTTTCACAGTCTTTTGGGCTGATGTTTAAGGCAACGTCACAATTCCGCTATGTTATAAAGGTATCCGCATTGCAATCGTGGATGCAGATTATATGCTGTAAAGGAATGAAATCAGTGTTTGCAGGCAAGATGCGTTTTACTATACGTCTCTGTGGGAGGCGATGCTTCTCTGACACTTGCGGAATGTTAAAAGCAACGTTGCCACCAGCAGCAAAGGTGTAACGTAAATAATCCCTTTAGGGCTAGATTTATCAAAGCTGAGGCGTACAGGGGCACGTACAGGGGCGAAATTACTCGCAGGTAATCAACATTGCACACAAGCGTAATTTTGCGCTCGCGTGCAATCCCACGCGCGGGCAGGAGCTATCAATCTCCTCGGTCGGACTCAACTGCGGAGATTGAATTTCGCCACCTTAGAGGTGGCGAAGAGCTTAGGGAAGCAGCGGTCTGGTGACCGCTGCTTGATAAATTATGGCGAGCAAGTTCTTGTGAGAATTTGCAGCCGTAGGGGCTTGATAAATCGAGCCCATAGACCAGGGGTATCAAGCTTAAAGGGACATGAAATCCAAAAATGTTCTTTCATTAGTCTGATAAAGAATACAATTTAAAAAATAGTTTCTAATTTACTTTTATAATCAAATTTGCTTTGTTCTCATGTTATTCTTTGTTGAAGAGATTCCTCGGTTGGTAACGTGCACATGCCTGAAGCACTACATGACAGGAAATAGTGCTGCCATCTAGTGTATAATATTGTTGCAAAGCTGCTGCCATATACTGCTGCAGACAGGCGCTCACTCATGAGCCTACCTTCCTGCTTTTCAACAAAGAGTAACAAGAAAACAAAGAAAATATGATAATAAAAACAAATTGGAAAGTTGTTAAAAATTGTATGTACTATCTAATTAATGAAAGAAAATTTGGGGGGGTTTATGTCCCTTTAATGTATCTGGGGGGCCACTGGCAAAGTGTTCTTTTCCCGTGGGGGCCACTGAACCCAAATTTTTTCTTTCATGATTCAGACAGAGCATGCAATTTTAAGCAACTTTCTAATTTACTTCTATTATCATTTTTTCTTCGTTCTCTTGCTATCTTTAATTACAAAAGAGGGCAACTAAGCTAAGGAGCCAGAAATTTGTTGGTTCAGAACCACGGATAGCACTTGTTTATTGGTGCTGTCCAATCAGCAAGGACAACCCAGGTTGTTCACCAAAAATGGGCCGGCATCTAAACTTACATTGTTGCTTTTCAAATAAACATACCAAGAGAATGAAGACAATTTGATAATAGGAGTAAATTAGAAAGTTGCTTAAAATTGCATGCTCTATCTGAATCACTAAAGAAAAAAATTGGGTTCAGTGTCCCTTTAAACTGAGTGAGTGCTTTGGAAGTGGATATACTAGGAGCTGAAATTGACGTATACCCATGCAGTAGCGCAAGGTGCGAGTTGTATCTCACAATAGACATCCTTAGTCATCTATATTCGGTGAATGCCAAGTAAAGTGATCATACGGCAACTGTAAACAGCGTAAAAAAGGGCATTTATCCAAACAGTGCAGGTAGGAGTTTACACTGGACAATGCATGCTTATTTGTATAGTTATCTTGTGAGTGCGTGTATAGAACACCAACTAGTTACACCTCTTAGAACCCTTAAAAAAATGAACGGGCCCCAATTAAAGATTTACCAAATAAACAACAAAAGGCCAAATGAGGGCCGCATATGGCCCTGGGGCCGGGACTTTGAAACCACTGCTTTAGACAGTATTGGGTTACAATACAGTAGTGAAATTAGTAAATGATTAATAAAGCTAGATGAGCTGGACGATTGTGGGTATATTGTACATGTCTTTGATTGTATTTTATATCTATGTATTATACTGTAAAATACTATATTATGTCATTTTAACAGTTCGTCATATATTTAAATATGTTTTCAACTTTTGGCAATATAGAAGACCTTAGGAGAGCGAATATTTAAAAATAGAACTGTATTTTTAAGAGATTAAATCTTATTGTTAATGTAACGTCTATATAAATGTTTCTATATGGCTCCCAACAAAACAAACTTTTATAGTGTATTTGGTAGCATCTAAGTGATCTAAAACAATACCCTGCAACAAGGGATACAAGACAAAACAAATAGACAGCTTTTTTAACATTGTGTTTGTATACCTGCTATAAGTTTACCCTGTACTGTACGTCTTTAGTTCTAATATCGCCATCACACTGTACCAAATGTATGGTATATTAATAACACGCTTGTTACAGTGAGACCGCAATAAAAAATGTAAACCCTTCAGTACAGTTTAATCTTACTGTGATATATTTCTAATATTGCAATCACACTATACCAAAACGTTAGTGCTATTACAATATTAGTATTTTACGGTATAATACATACTTATAACATACTATATACACAAGTACAATAAACATACAAACCTCAGCTTATATACGTTTTTTTTTTAAGTTTTTTTTTTCCTTTTTGTTCTTTATTAACAATTGAGATCACATAAGTAACAAATTTATAGGCGCTTCATGGGAGTAGCCTGTATTATAACGGGGAGACATTTCCAGGAATTAATGTGGTAAAGTATATCCGCCAGCTTAGGTTAAAAGGACACTGAACCCAATTTTTTTCTTTCGTGATTCAGATAGAGCATGAGATTTTAAGCAACTTTCTAATTTACTCCTATTATCAAATATTCTTCATTCTCTTGGTATCTTTATTTGAAAAAGAAGGCATCAAAGCTTTTTTTTTTGTTTTTTTTTGGTTCAGTTCTCTGGACAGCACTTTTTTATTGGTGGATGAATTTATCCACCAATCAACAAGAACAACCCAGGTTGTTCACCAAAAATGGTCCGGCATCTAAACTTATATTCTTTCATTTCAAATAAAGATACCAAGAAAATGAAGAAAATTTGATAATAGGAGTAAATTAGAAAGTTGCTTAAAATTTCATGCTGAATCTAAATCACAAAAGAAAAAATTTGGGTTCAATGTCCCTTTAACCTTTTAACACGCGCCTGTCTCGCCACTCTTTTAGTAGTGAGCAATTGTAGGAAATCTATTGCAGTAACAGTGAAGCTTAGTTTAAATATCTATTATTTTAACTGTTGCTAAAAAGAAACCATTTGTATATTTAAAGTGAATGTAAATTTAGATGATAAAGTGCAGAGTTTTTAAAAATCTGATTAAAAACAGGGGGCACTTTAATTAATCAAAATTTACATTTCATTAAAATACTTACCTTTTAATCTTGACAGCCGCTCCAGCGATTCCCTCGGTCGCCGCAAGCCTCTTCATACGTCAGAAATAACGGATCGGTCATCCTCCAATCACGGCTTCCCCCCGGGGGAAATCAGTGTCTGATTCAATGCCATGATTGGAGGAAGCCGGATTCCTCATTTTAGACCCGGGAAGAGGCTTTGCGACGGGCGGGGGAAGCGATGCAGCAGCTGTCAAAATTAAAAGGTAAGTATTTTCACAACACGAGTGAAATGTAAATTTTGATGAATTAAAGTGGCCCTGTTTTTAATCGGATTTTGAAAAATCGGGCACTTTATAATCTAAATTTACATTCACTTTAATGAACGCACATTCTATGTTAGCTAAAAACATACTATGGAGACATATCCCCTCCACACTGCCGAGATCCTAGCAATGTGGATAGATTGCTGAAAAGGCATTGAGCCCTATACTTTCAGATAGAAGGAAATCGCCACTTTTTTTATAACGTGTTTAACCTATGCAAATATGGTAAACACAAAGTTAACGTCAACTTCAGAACTGATGTCAAAGTTTGATTTCTGATATATTTATATTTTTTTTACAGAAATCCCGACACCAGGACATAAAGAATTGCTGCCACATCCTACAGGAGATTCACCATTGCCAATTAAGGTATTTTAAGATAGAATTGAGATGACGCTAATTATGTTTTATACTTTAAAGGGACACTTAGGTCACTCCTATGCTCCTATCTGCCTGCTTAGTGTTACTCTTCAACAAAGATACCAAGAGAACAAAGCAATTTACATAATAGAAACAAATTGGAATGCTGTTTAAAATCACATGCTCT
>NC_069510.1:72543100-72592906 GCF_027579735.1 Bombina bombina
CACTGGCACCAATTATCTCAGACAATAAGCACTGTGATATTACTGTGACACTGGCACCAAATATCTCAGACAATAAGTACTGTGATATTACTGTGACACTGGCACCAAGTATCTCAGACAATAACACTGTGATATTACTGTGACACTGGCACCAAGTATCTCAGACAATAAACACTGTGATATTACTGTGACACTGGCACCAAGCATCTCAGACAATAAGCACTGTGATATTACTGTGACACTGGCACCAATTATCTCAGACAATAAGCACTGTGATATTATTGTGACACTGGCACCAATTATCTCAGACAATAAGCACTGTGATATTACTGTGACACTGGCACCAATTATCTCAGACAATAAGCACTGTGATATTATTGTGACACTGGCACCAATTATCTCAGACAATAAGCACTGTGATATTACTGTGACACTGGCACCAAGCATCTCAGACAATAAGCACTGTGATATTACTGTGACACTGGCACCAATTATCTCAGACAATAACACTGTGATATTACTGTGACACTGGCATCAAGCATCTCAGACAATAAGCACTGTGATATTACTGTGACACTGGCACCAATTATCTCAGACAATAAGCACTGTGATATTACTGTCACAGTAATATCACAGTGCTTATTGTCTGAGCTAATTGGTGCCAGTGTCACATTAATATCACAGTGCTTATTATCTGTCTCAGATAATTTGTACCAGTGTCACAGTAATATCACAATGCTTATTGTCTGAGCTAATTGGTGCCAGTGTCACAGTAATATCACAGTGCTTATTGTCTGTCCAGGGGCAAAGCTACAGGGGGTGCTGAGGTCGCAATTGTGTTTGTTTGTGGAACCATCAAATTACAGACCTTGTTACTACAGCATGAGGGGAGGGGGTAAACAGTGTCACTATACAGTACTACTATATACAGTATGGGGGGGCAGGACTATAAAGTGACCACAGTAGTCTGTGACATAAAGTACTGGGGCTGGTAGGGTCAGGCCAGCCATCTCACCGGCAGATTACAGACTGTGTCACTGACTCACTATATACAGTACTGGTGGGTTAAACAGTGTCACTATATACAGTAATAGGGGGGGGTCAGACCATCTCACAGACAGTTCGCACAGGGTACCTCCTTTTGCAGACGTGATCTGATTCACATTTTTTTCTGTAATAAATGTTAAAAAAAAATAATAATATATGTTTAAAACTCACTTTTTTGGGTGGGGGGTGGGGGGGGTGAGGGGCCCTTCTTAGATTCTTGCACCTGGGCCCTGTGGTTTCTAGTTACGCCTCTGCATGCAACCGGAGCGTAGAAGACTACTTCAACTTGTCTTGTTGTACTTGTTATCTATATTTGGCGGCGGCGCATCTTTTTAGGTAGGTCAGTGGTGGCGGGGTTGGGGTTCAGGTTGACTGACTCACTGTCTTCTTCTGTTGTTGTTGTGTGACAGTGACTGTGTTAACTTCGAAGTTCGAATCGACTATGTATTGTGATATAATAATTGTGATTACTATTAGATTGATTTAGGTAGGTGTCAGACTGTCAGTGGCGGTGGCGGGCCTCAGCCTTTTATAGTGACTCCTGTCCTCCTGAGCCTGCTGGGGCCCTGGGCCAATCTTTTATTTTAGGCGGCAGTGCGGCACTAAGTTGAAGTTAGATAACGTGAGTTGAAGTTGAACTTCTACATTTATTACAACGAACTTGCAGCCTCGCTGCCAAAATAGTCAAGTGACTCAAGTCACTTCCCTTGACTATAGAGGCAGCGAGGCTGCAAGTTCGTTGTAATAAATGTATATCAAGTTGACAAGTTCAACTCAAGTTATCTAACTTCAACTTAGTGCCGCCTAAAAGAAAAGAAAAGATGGCCCAGGGCCCCAGCAGGCTCAGTCACACGACAAGGAAGTTGGTTTCTTATTCAAGCTGTTTCTTATTCGTGAAATTCTGTTTCTTATTCATGGAAGTTGGTTTCTTATTCAATTTTTTTTAAAATAAAAAAATAGGTTTTATTAAAATAATAATATGATTCATATAAATGTAGTTACACAGAGGTGGAATCTCTTTATATAACAGATATACAAACTTGAAAAAAGGGCATACGTTGGCACCACTACAAATATTACTATTTTGAATAAATAACATATATTTTCAAAGGGTTAATAACCATTGGGCCACTGATTTCACTATGAATATATACAGGGTAGATCCCCCTCCATGCCATGCAATTGTTTTTAGCCTGGCCCAATGGTGTTTTGGGAACAGAAATTGATGCCAACCCTGGCATAGGTGACATAATTCTCAATTTTGAATAAGTAACAGATATTTTCAAAGGGTTAATAACCATTGGGCCACTGATTTCACTATGAATATCTACAGGGTAGATCCCCCTCCATGCCATGCTATTGTTTTTAGCCTGGCCCAATGGTTATTAACCCTTTGAAAATATCGGTTACTTATTCAAAAATGAGAATTATGTCACCTATGCCAGGGTTGGCATAAATTTCTGTGCCAAAACACCATTGTGCCAGGCTAAAAACAATTGCATGGCATGGAAGAGGATCTGCCCTGTATATATTCAAAGTGAAATCAGTGGCCCAATGGTTATTAACCCTTTGAAAATATCTGTTACTTATTCAAAAATGAGAATTATGTCACCTATGCCAGTGTTGGCATCAATTTCTGTGCCAAAAACACCATTGGGCCCGGCTAAAAACAATTGCATGACATGGAGGGGGATCTACCCTGTATAAATTCATAGTGAAATCAGTGGCCCAATGGTTATTAACCCTTTGAAAATATCTGTTACTTATTCAAAAATGAGAATTATGTCACCTATGCCAGTGTTGGCATCAATTTCTGTGCCAAAAACACCATTGGGCCAGGCTAAAAACAATTGCATGACATGGAGGGGGATCTACCCTGTATAAATTCATAGTGAAATCAGTGGCCCAATGGTTATTAACCCTTTGAAAATATCTGTTACTTATTCAAAAATGAGAATTATGTCACCTATGCCAGTGTTGGCATAAATTTCTGTGGCAAAAACACCATTGGGCCAGGCTAAAAACAATTGAATGACATGGAGGGGGAATGGGATCTACCCTGTATAAAATCATAGTGAAATCAGTGGCCGAATGGTTATTAACCCTTTGAAAATATATGTTATTTATTCAAAATAGTAATATTTGTAGTGGTGCCAACGTATGCCCTTTTTTCAAGTTTGTATATCTAATTGTTATATAAAGAGATTCCACCTCTGTGTAACTACATTATATGAATCATATTATTATTTTAATAAAACCTATTTTTGTATTTTAAAGTAAATTTAAAGCAGTCTGACAAAAAAATTGAATAAGAAACCAACTTCCATGAATAAGAAACAGAATTTCCCGAATAAGAAACAGCTTGAATAAGAAACCAACTTCCTTGTCGTCTCAGTCACTATAAAAGCTGTAGCCTGTTTTTGGTTATTTACTACTACTAGTAATAATTATTATTAAATCAAGTCACCTATTTTATGTAACCTCTCACCTATTGAGTCAGCTCAAGAGGGATCTTGGGGCTGCTAAGAACCCCAATAATTACTGAAATACCCCCAATTATCAATGGTGTCCAACTGTCCATATCCAAAAATTTGCAAGTCAATTTTTTGTTCTACCTAGGGAAGGCAAGATGTAAATGAGGAGAGGTGTATTTAAATAATAGGCAATATGTAGTGGAAATTATTGATACTAGTTATTTATTTGTCCAGTTTTTTAAAGTCCATAGGTTTAATTAATGTAAAATATCTCATATGCATCACTGCATTACAAATATGGAGCAGAAGTAAATAAGTGGCAGTCAAGGGGGTCAAACTGCTGTTCATTTGTGGTGCAGAGTGCAGACTGCAGAGAGACAAAATGTTGATTTTTATGTTACTAGCAGCCATGGGGTAAAATGGCTGTCACTGCTCAATTGTGAAAAATATACCTGGTTAAATGAAGAGTGGGGGATATTGGGAGGGAGCTTTGTGTGACTCTGAGTCTGACTTATAGTGAGTGACTGAGGCTGCCAATCTATTGAATCACATTCTTTTTTTAGGTAGGTGGCGGCTGGCGGCACTTGATGAAGTTAGTTAGTTGATATTATTTATAACACACACACTTGTGTTCTTGTAGATTGTGGGGTGTCCAAACTTCTGTCTCAAAGGGCCACAAAGTTTTCTCTTTTTTTCTTTTTCTTCTTTTTGCTAAGATGGAGGTGAGATTTATTTCTAGATAGAAATAATACAACGTACAATAGATAGACATGTTACATTATTTTGGTTTGTATGTGTTGAACTTGCAACTAGATATTATGATAACTAATGTACTTGTGTTGTTGTAAAGGCAAAAACACACACAAATGTATACACACATATACATACACATGCAGATATACACTAAACACACACATGTATACACACATATACATACACATGCAGATATACGCTAAACACACACATGTATACACACATATACATACACATGCAGATATACACTAAACACACACATGTATACAATTACACACATATACATACACATGCAGATATACGCTAAACACACACATGTATACACACATATACATACACATGCAGATATACACTAAACACACACATGTATACAATTACACACATATACATACACAAGCAGATATACACTAAACACACACACATGTATACAATTACACACATATACATACACATGCAGATATACACTACACACACACATATCCTTTGAAAAGCATATCTAAATATGCTCTGTAGCTACTGAGCATATTTAGATATGAATTTCAACAAAGGATATCTGATTTCCTTCATTCTTTTGATATCCTTTGTTGAAAAGCATATCTAAATATGCTCAGTAGCTATTGAGCATATTTAGATATGCTTGTCCACAAAGGATATCAAAAGAATGAAGGAAATCAGATATCCTTTGTTGAAATTCATATCTAAATATGCTCGATAGCTTATAAGCATATTTAGATATGCTTTTCAACAAAGGATATCAAAAGAATGAAGAAAATCAGATATCCTTTGTTGAAAATCATATCTAAATATGCTCAGTAGATACTGAATGGTGGCTGCATATAGATATTGGCTCGCCCATGTGCAATTGCTATTTCTTCAACAAAGGATATCTAAAGAATGAAGGCGTATCCGATTCCTAGACACTGCCTCACCAGCCTCTGAAGTCACCGCACATCACTGATATGCTTTGGTGATAAAACTTATTGGGGCTTAGTGTTTTCCACATGGCTGGCTTGATTTTTGCCTAGAAACAGTTTCCTGAGGCTTTCCACTGTAGTAGTAAGAGTGGGAAGGGCCTATTTTAGCGCTTTGTTGCGCACTTAAAATTACAGACAGAGACATCTAGCTTCCCTCAGCAGTTCCCTGCATGGTATAGGACATCTCTGAAGGGCTCAAAAGGCTTTAAAAGTCGTTTATTGAGGAAGGTAAAGCCACAGTTGAGCTGTGGCAGTTTATTGTGCTTATCAAAAAACGTTGTTTTTCATTTGTCAATCCGTTTTTTGCATTAAGGGGTTAATCATCCATTTGCAAGTGGGTGCAATACTCTGCTAACTTGTTACATACACTGTAAAAATTCCATTAGTTTAACTGCCTTTTTTCACTGTTATTTCAAATTTTGACAAAATTTGTTTTTCTTAAAGGCACAGTAACGTTTTTTATATTTGCTTGTTAACTTGATTTAAAGTGTTTTCCAAGCTTGCTAGTCTCATTGCTAGTCTGTATTAACATTTCTGACATAGAGGAACCTCTTTGTGCATTATGTTTAAAAGCCATGGTGGAACCCCATAGGAGAATGTGTACTAAATGTATTGATTTCACTTTAAATAATAAAGATCAGCCTTCATCTTTAAAAGAAATATCACCAGAAGATTCTGACGAGGGGGAAGTTATGCCGACTATTGGCTGTCTGTATTAGCCAGACTGCCTGAATATAGAGGCAAGCGCGATAGCTCTGGGGTTAGGCATAATACAGAGCGCGCGGATGTTTTAAGGCCCATGTCTGATACTGCGTCACAATATGCAGAAGCTGAGGAAGGAGAACTTTAGTCTGTGGTTGACGTCTCTGACTCGGGGAAACCTGATTCAGATATGTCTACTTTTAAATTTAAGCTTGAGAACCTCCGGGTGTTGCTTGGAGAGGTTTTAGCTGCTCTGAATGACTGTGACACAATTGCAGTGCCAGAGAAATTGTGTAGACTGGATTAATACTATGCAGTGCCGGTGTGTACTGACGTTTTTCCTATACCTAAAAGGTTTACAGAAATTATTAATAAGGAGTGCAACAGACCCGGTGTGCCGTTTCCCCCCCCTCCCATTTTTAGAAAAATGTTTCCAATAGACGCCACCACACGGGACCTATGGCAGACGGTCCCTAAGGTGGAGGGAGCAGTTTCTACTTTAGCAAAGCGTACCACTATCCCTGTCGAGGACAGTTGTGCTTTTTCAGATCCAATGGATAACAAATTAGAAGGTTACCTTAAGAAAATGTTTATTCAACAAGGTTTTATCCTGCAGCCCCTTACATGCATTGCGCCTGTCACTGCTGCTGCGGCGTTCTGGTTTGAGTCTCTGGAAGAGGCCTTTCTTACAGCTACTCCATTGACTGAAATATTTGACAAGCTTAGAACACTTAAGCTAGCTAATTCTTTTGTTTCTGATGCCATTGTTCATTTGACTAAACTAACGGCTAAGAATTCTGGATTCAAGGGGCAGACCCTATTCGGGCCTGGTTTGAAGGAAATTATTGCTGACATTACTGGAGGAAAGGGTCACACCCTTCCTCAGGACAGGGCCAAATCAAGGGCCAAACAGTCTAATTTTCGTGCCTTTCGAAACTACAAGGCAAGTGCAGCATCAACTTCCTCTGCTTCAAAACAAGAGGGAACTTTTGCTCAATCCAAGCCGGCCTGGAAATCTAACCAGGCTTGGAACAAAGGCAAGCAGGCCAGAAAGCCTGCTGCTGCCTCTAAAACAGCATGAAGGAACGGCCCCCTATCCGGTAACGGATCTAGTAGGGGGCAGACTTTCTCTCTTCGCCCAGGCGTGGGCAAGAGATGTTCAGGATCCCTGGGCGTTGGAGATCATATCTCAGGGATATTTTCTGGACTTCAAAGCTTCCCCCCCACAAGGGAGATTTCACCTTTCGAGATTATCTGTAAACCATATAAAGAAAGAGGCATTCTTACGCTGTGTGCAAGACCTCCTAGTAATGGGAGTGATCCATCCAGTTCCACAGACGGAACAGGGACAGGGATTTTATTCAAATCTGTTTGTGGTTCCCAAAAAAGAGGTAACCTTCAGACCAATTTTGGATCTAAAGATCTTAAACAAGTTCCTCAGAGTTCCATCGTTCAAAATGGAAACTATTCGGACCATCCTACCTATGATCCAGGAGGGTCAGTTCATGACCACAGTGGATTTGAAGGATGCTTACCTTCACATACCGATTCACAAAGACCATCATCGGTTCCTAAGGTTTGCCTTTCTAGACAGGCATTACCAGTTTGTCGCTCTTCCCTTCGGGTTAGCCACAGCCCCAAGACTTTTTACAAAGGTTCTGGGGTCCCTTCTGGCGGTCCTAAGACCACGGGGCATATCAGTGGCCCCTTATCTAGACGACATCCTGATACAGGCATCAAATTTACAAATTGCCAAATCTCATACGCACATAGTATTAGCATTTCTGAGGTCGCATGGGTGGAAAGTGAACGAGGAAAAGAGTTCTCTATAACCCCTCACAAGAGTGTCCTTCCTAGGAACTCTGATAGATTCTGTAGAAATGAAAATTTACCTGACGGAGTCCAGGTTATCAAGGCTTCTAAATTCCTGCCGTGTTCTTCATTCCATTCCACGCCCGTCAGTGGCTCAGTGCATGGAAGTGATCGGCTTAATGGTAGCGGCGATGGACATAGTGCCATTTGCGCACCTACATCTCAGACCGCTGCAATTATGCATGCTAAGTCAGTGGAATGGGGATTGCACAGATTTGTCCCCTCTACTAAATCTGGATCAAGAGACCAGAGATTCTCTTCTCTGGTGGCTATCTCGGGTCCATCTGTCCAAGGGTATGACCTTTCACAGGCCAGATTGGACAATTGTAACAACAGATGCCAGCCTTCTAGGTTGGGGTGCAGTCTGGAATTCCCTGAAGGCTCAGGGATCGTGGACTCAGGAGGAGAAACTCCTCCCAATAAATATTCTGGAATTAAGAGCAATATTCAATGCTCTTCTAGCTTGGCCTCAGTTAGCAACACTGAGGTTCATCAGATTTCAGTCAGACAACATCACGACTGTGGCTTACATCAATCATCAAGGGGGGACCAGAAGCTCCCTAGCGATGTTAGAAGTATCCAAGATAATTCGCTGGGCGGAAACTCCTCCTGCCACCTATCAGCGATCCATATCCCAGGTGTAGAGAACTGGGAGGCGGGGGAGTGGGAACTCCATCCGGAGGTGTTTGCTCAATTGGTTCATCGTTGGGGCAAACCAGAACGGGATCTCATGGCGTCTCGCCAGAACACCAAGCTTCCTTGTTACGGATCCAGGTCCAGGGAACCAGAAGCGACGCTGATAGATGCTCTAGCAGCGCCTTGGTTCTTCAACCTGGCTTATGCGTTTCCACCTTTTCCTCTGCTCCCTCGACTGATTGCCAGAATCAAACAGGAGAGAGCATCGGTGATCTTGATAGCGCCTGCGTGGCCACGCAGGACCTGGTATGCAGACCTAGTGGACATGTCATCCTTTCCACCTTGGTCTCTGCCTTTGAGACAGGACCTTCTAATACAAGGTCCTTTCAATCATCCAAATCTAATTTCTCTGAGGCTGACTGCCTGGAGATTGAACGCTTGATTTTATCAAAGCGTGGCTTCTCAGAGTCAGTCATTGATACCTTAATACAGGCACGAAAGCCTGTCACCAAGAAAATCTACCATAAGATATGGTGCAAATATCTTTATTGGTGTGAATCCAAGAATTACTCATGGGGTAAGGTTAGGATTCCGAGGATATTGTCTTTTCTCCAAGAGGGTTTGGAAAAAGGACTATCAGCTAGTTCTTTAAAGGGACAGATTTCTGCTCTGTCTATTCTTTTGCACAAGCGTCTGGCAGAGGTTCCAGACGTTCAGGCATTTTGTCAGGCTTTGGTTAGAATTAAGCCTGTGTTTAAACCTGTTGCTCCCCCATGGAGCTTAAACTTGGTTCTTAAAGTTCTTCAAGGAGTTCCGTTTGAACCCCTTAATTCCATTGATATCAAACTTTTATCTTGGAAAGTTCTGTTTTTGATGGCTATTTCCTCGGCTCGTAGAGTCTCTGAGTTATCGGCCTTACAATGTGATTCTCCATATCTGATTTTCCATACAGATAAAGTAGTTCTGCGTACAAAACCTGGGTTTTTACCTAAGGTAGTTTCTAACAAGAATATCAATCAAGAGATTGTTGTTCCATCATTGTATCCTAATCCTTCTTCAAAGAAGGAACGTCTGTTACATAATCTAGACATAGTCCGTGCTTTAAAGTTTTACTTACAAGCGACTAAGGAGTTTCGTCAAACATCTTCCCTATTTGTCATTTACTCTGGACAGAGGAGAGGTCAAAAGGCTTCGGCAACCTCTCTTTCTTTTTGGCTTCGGAGCATAATACGCTTCGCCTACATGACTGCTGGACAGCAGCTCCCTGAAAGAATTACAGCTCATTCTACTAGAGCTGTGGCTTCCACCTGGGCCTTTAAAAATGAGGCTTCTGTTGAACAGATTTGCAAAGCGGCGACTTGGTCTTCGCTTCATACCTTTTCAAAATTTTACAAATTTGATACTTTTGCTTCTTCGGAGGCTATTTTTGGGAGAAAGGTTCTAGAGGCAGTGGTCCCTTCCGTTTAAGTACCTGCCTTGTCCCTCCCATCATCCGTGTACTTTAGCTTTGGTATTGGTATCCCACAAGTAATGGATGATCCGTGGACTGGATACACTTAACAAGAGAAAACATAATTTATGCTTACCTGATAAATTTATTTCTCTTGTAGTGTATCCAGTCCACGGCCCGCCCTGTCCTTTTAAGGCAGGTCTAAATTTTAATTAAACTACAGTCACCACTGCACCCTATGGTTTCTCCTTTCTCGGCTAGTTTCGGTTGAACGACTGGATATGGCAGTTAGGGGAGGAGCTATATAACAGCTCTGCTGTGGGTGATCCTCTTGCAACTTCCTGTTGGGAAGGAGAATATCCCACAAGTAATGGATGATCCGTGGACTGGATACACTACAAGAGAAATACATTTATCAGGTAAGCATAAATTATGTTTTTTTTTGCAAACAATTTTTATCCCAAGACCAGAATAGTCAGTCGGGGGGACAGGCTGTATAAAGTCAAAGCTAAATAATGTAGAAGAAAATGCACTTCAGTGTCCTGATCGATATGAATGTGCTTACAGTGGGTTGTACATCCAACCCTCTAAAATTAAATAAATAAACCAACTTCATTTTTTTCCTCATTTTTGGGAGGGGGCGATATTTACAAGGAGTTTTTTTTCCTTTAAAGTGTGAGCAAGTTTGTTGTCTATGAAAGCAAGAGGGGGGATGGCGTTATGGAAAATTTGATTTAGATGGATAGTTTCATTGTCTTTTGGAGTTTTAAAGTTCATCTGGCTTTTTACTCCCTTCATTCACTCTCAGTTTTTGCTGCCAGAATGGTGGCCATGTTTTGTAAATGTGGTGGCATAGGTCGCCCTAAATGTTTGAAATACATATTATCATTTTTTTGCTATATACCAAGGGGTTATTTTAGTTTTTCTTGCGTCTACCAACTATGTAGATTGACAAATCTTTTTGAATGGTGGGGGATGAAAAACAAAATCCACTTCTCCCGTGAATTGCTGCACAACGGGTGACAAGCTAGTAGGGAAGCTGTGTTTATTTATTTACTAATTTCTAGATATAAGGAATAATGACTGTTGGGAGGTGCAAGATTTGCTAATATTGTTAGTGTGATTGTGCTTGCCTAAGGACAGGGCAGAGGGGAGAAGATAAAAGCCCACATCATGTTGTATTTAACCTTTCCCTTCTGCTAGTTAATTGGAGGCTGACAGACTAGTTTGGTGGAGCTTGTTCTCTGTGTTTACATATCAGAAAAATTGAACTATTGACATTCTTTCAAAGAACGATTAGATGAGAATGCCCCTTAAAACACTGTCTGCAGAACACAACTGTTAGACATTATTCATTTGTATATGCAGTGCATAACACCGGCTTAATAACTGCAGGGTATTAGCTCAATCTTACAGTTAGTTTAATTGGGCTAAAACACATTTGCTGTTGGGAAAAATAGCACAATCATATTGTGTATAGTTTATGACAAAGGAGGCGCCTATAGATGTGTTCCTGTGGATTTACATACACACAATGAATGTCAAATTTGAATACACATGTATTTCTTCTGTTATAGGACAAATGTACACTATAAAATAATCCCATAAAGTGTAGAATAATCTTGCATTCCCTGCTTCCTACACCCTGGTGGTATGTGGGGGGCGTAGTTTGTCACTGCTGGATGTCTCTTGGTCTTGTGCAGAACTTTGGGGTGGGGTTATAATAACGTCCCTCACAGGTCAAATGGACACAATGCGTGCTGGTCTCGTCTGTGCATGGACATGCGCTCCTGCATGCTACCGAATACCGCCTCTTGCGTGATAGATCTAACAAAAAAACAGTTGATCTAACCTGATCTAACATATATCTATCAAAATCAATAAAATTTAATCCAGATTTCAGTTGAGGGGGGCTAACCCGTGATCACCCCTCCCCAGCACACAAAATAGGATTGCTAATACTGCCGCTTGCGTGATAGATCTAATGAAAAAAACAGTTGATCTAACGTATATCTATCAAAATCAATAATATTTGGTCCAGATTTCAGTTGAGGGGGGCTAATCCAGGGATCACCCCTCCCCCGCACACAAAACAGGATTGTTAATAATGCTGCTTGCATGATAGATCTAACAGAAAAAAAAAACAGTTGATCTAACCTGATCTAACGTATATCTATCAAAATCAATAAAATTCGGTCCAGATTTCAGTTGAGGGGGGGGGCTAGCTCCCCCTCATTAAAAATGCAATATCTCAGTAATTAGACTAGATCTAACAAAAATGTTGGCTGATCAAACCTGATCTAACATGGAGCTATCATAATCAATAACATTTTGTCAACATTTTTGTTTGGGGGGGGCTAGCCACGGGTTAGCCCCCCCTGAAAAAGATTGTTAATATTTCATATTTTAGAGTAGATCTAACGGAAAAAAAACTGTTGATCTAACAAAGATCTAACAAATGGAATGATCATTTGTTAAAATTTTGAATATGGGGGGGCTAACCCGGGTGAGGTGGTTTCAGTGGGTATCATGTGGGCGCAGGTGGAGGCAAGTTATTGTGAGAGACATGAATGGGTGGGTATTAGAAGTGCCATATAGTGCAGAAGTCATAGTACTGGTATCTAAAATGGCATACAGGTGTATCAAGAGGGGTATATAAAGTTAGAGAATTAATAGGCTGTATGGGTGTAGGGCGTCATGAAGAGTAAACAATATTAGGAGATGTGCATAACAAAAACTTACACTAAGCTGGGCAATATGTGGGTTGAGTTACTTGAGAAGGGGCACACTGCTCTGTGTATGTGGCTGTATCCCTAGGTATCTAGTAGTTTAGGTATATATTGTCATGGGAGGGGTATAGTAAGCTAGAAGTGACAGGACAGTATATGAACAGTGCATAGTGATGCTGTGAGCATTTAGTTATGTAAACAACATTGCTGTTTATATAATAACTTGCACACTGTTTAATAAATGACACTGTTGTATACTGCAGAACTGATGGGTGCACACTGTCACATTTCTAGTCTGTCAACTCAGTCAGAGGAGAGAGCTTTTTGGTCCCAGCAGTCCGGTCCGGAGTCTGGCAGTTCTCTTTAAAGGCATTCCCTAGAGAAAGGGATCTGTCTGATATGGAGTGTTTTCTTAAAGTGCATGTAAAGTTAACAAAACATCTCTACATAAAAGTATATAATGGCACAAATAAACCCTAGTCTCATTCATCAAATTTTCTAAATATGTAAATTAAAGTCAATATATTGAATTTTACTAACGATTATTTTCGCCGATTCCTCCGCCTGCATTATTTGTCCCACTATTCGTTTTTGAGTGACACTTCTCTCTCTGCTTGTTATTTTCTTCCCCGGGGCGTCAGCATTGATGTTCGGCACGTCACTTTCTTCAAATGCGCATGCGTGAACAACCCGATGACGTCGCATACTCCATGCTCGTCCTTGATGTGACATAAGCTTTAGATAAATCAAAAAATATATTTTTTATGCACAAATAGTAACTTTCCTGATAATTATATATACTTACAATTTGTAAATTGTCCGTAATAAGATGTAATATTGGCAAAGAATTCAAATTTGTGCGCTGTGCTTATTGCAAGCACTAAACACTTATACTCCTTGATCGCAAAGTACTCAATGAATAGAAACATTCATTGAATACTTTGTTTATTATACGGACGGTGTTTCAACGCATGCGCGATTTGAAATGAGGAGCAGTGCTTTACAAACTTTCGGTTGCTATGCGCATGCGCGTTTTCAACAGAATTGTTGTATCGCATGCGCAAATGTCGGCACCGCTCGTGAACGAGCATCAAAAATACGTCACGTAGTAGGCGTGAAATTGTATAATGAGGGAGAGGAAACGGGCAGCAAACCAGGAAGAAGACGGTTGGGAGGAGTTCAGTGCTTCCAACTTCGATAAGTAAAACATTCAATATAATTATATTCCTTTATGTTAGTGTATTTATATTAATGCGGTTTAAGTATTAACAACATTGTGAGCAAGTAGGTTTAATCTCAACACGGAAAATTTACAATCACTTTAAGGTGATTTAAAAGAAATACATTAAACCAATGTTTAATTCACCAATAATTTTAGAAGTCCCTTAACAAACTGGTCAGTGTTAGGGACAGATACAGATATTTATTTCAGAGCTAGAAAAATTTGTATCAATTTAGTGGCACACAAGAAACTTTAGGAGCCAAGCCTGTTAGAAGAGAAGTTA
This sequence comes from Bombina bombina, assembly GCF_027579735.1. Taxonomy (NCBI): domain Eukaryota; kingdom Metazoa; phylum Chordata; class Amphibia; order Anura; family Bombinatoridae; genus Bombina; species Bombina bombina. The sequence goes on from NC_069510.1 coordinate 72,557,243, forward strand.
ATCTAAAACATTAAATACAAATATGAGCCATGGTAACGTTTATATCTCTAATTTTACTTGTCTATTTGTAAAACCTATCTGTTTCATTAAGTTAAAATACTCCAAAAAAAACCTCTGTTTAAACTTTGGTGAGCATCACACATTTGCAGTAGATAGTGACATAGCAGTGCTAAATAAATGTGGTGAGCATCACACTGGAGAGAGTATTGCACCTTGTGCAGCAGATAGTAACATAGCAGTGCTAAATACATGTGGTGGTGGGTGGAGCCTGGCTGCTGACATGAGAGCAGCGTAAGTCCGGAGCTCCGAGTTAGTAGCCCAAATACAATCTATTTTATCCCATATTACGGGTAGATATTCCTATCAACAATGGTTGCTGAGGACTAAATAAGCACTGCTGCAGATGTTGATTGTTCAATATACGCGAAAGACATGCAAGAACAGGCATAAGGAAGCACCGACAGTCTACCCCCACCTTCTCTCATAACGGAACCCGGGATGTAGCTGCCATAGAATTAACCCCACAGATACCACAGAACCTTTGAGGTGAGGCGATATAAGGACTACGGGACTTCGGGAACCTAACAGTGGCAATATGAACATATCCATTCCCCTCACAATACCTTAGCCTCACGCAAGTATCGGGAGCTACCGGATCTTCATTGGCCGCCATCATAGATTCATATGTGGCACAAGCACGCGGCTGCAACAATCAACAGAGATATTGAATCACACAAAAGCGCAAAGTAAGTGCGATATTTATAGAAGCCCTCAATATAATCTAACAGCCCTATCTATATAAGAATAGCTCCAGGGCATACCAAGCATAGACCGGACAATATATAACACACTGACAGCTCCATAACAGGGGTCCTTAGCACACAAGTTGGCATACTTAGGAAAATACTACAATAGTAAGCTGCAATTACCGGCTTAGCTACTCTCCATGATGGCACTCAAAACTCCCAGCTTGGCGTGACTTAAAATTGTCGGGCAGAACAGTCATATACTCTACATTCCGCCTAAATACAGAGGTGAAGAGAATTGAACGTATATCTGCAAATATTATAAACCATTCTTGTGCTGTGGTTGAGAGGAAGGATGAACCACATCTATACCTATTAATAACCTTTTCTCAAAACCTCAAACAATACAGGTGGTCTCTTTCTTATATTAACAATATTATTAGATACTGCTGAGTGTAGCAATACTTTGGAAGCATCCTGCCAATACAGGTGACAGTTTATATCATTGCTGTCTTATTTGTGTCTGCCATCATGGCCACTAGAAGGCACTTAAAATGACAAACCCCTGAAACCATCCTCAGGGAAATCAGCTACTATATCTTGATAAATGCAGGCCCAGGATACTTCCGAAGCATGAATTAAAAGGACATCTCTGGAACCCCAGACTGGCAATCTTTCCAATTCGCAAGATGAAGAAGCAACACTTACTACGTCCATCCTACATGACTTACCATCTAAACAGGAAATTGCTGACATTGTTTGAACCTGCATTAGGGAAGAACTTGCAGGCATGAGGCAAGACATATATACTTTAGGGTCTCAAGTGGAAGCCTTTCAAAGTAACCTAACAGATCAAGTTACCTCCCAGCAAGACACAATCACACTGTTACAAGAAAAGCTGGAGGACTTGGAAAATTGGGAGTAGACGCAAGAACATAAGAATCAGGGGGGGGGTCCTTGAGGATGTCCTCCCCAGAGATTTTCCAGTCTATCTACAAGCTTTATTCCAAAAGATCAAGGAATCCGTCATGCACCACAGATATTCAGTGGGAACCAGTCAAGGAAGTTACAGCCGGTCAGATTCAGAGGCAATGTTCTACAGTTTTACCAAGACCTAGCCTCTCAAACACTACAACGCAGAAAATAATTTGGCCCTCTAACTACAACACTTCGCAACAAAAAAATCCCATATCGATGGGGCTGTCCTACACAAGTCTGGGTACTTCAAAACAATACCCGCCTGACATGCAGATCTCCAGAGGACACCATTTCCTTCTGCAAATCATTGGGGATAGACCCCCCGTCGGATGCTATGACTCAAGACCAAAGTCCCTCACCACAGCCTAGGAACAAAAAAGACTCAACCACATCTTGGAACACTGTTAACAACAAACAGGTCAGAAAATCTACCACACCACAACCATCAAATAATGTCTCAAAGACTCTACTGCCAGCCACACAGCGTGATGATGCCGAGACTTACTCCCCCAGATGGACAGAGGATCCGATAAGTATACATAGATGATCTCAGTGCATATATATTTGTCTTTTTGCAAGGTTGCAGCTACTAAGAAATTTTGCTGTATGGCCTAAGTTCATTCCGATACCCTGACAGTAGTCTCTGTCATAATGTTACATTGGATTTGATAAAGTTAGTTATATAGATGTGTTTTATTTTTTCATTGATGTACAGACAGCAAAACTTATAATAAACACTAGAGATCAAAGTAAGAGGCCTAATTATATATCCTTATTTGGGTACTTTCAAGCTAAAATGAATGTTTATTTAAATAGATGTGTCAACTATTTTGCAGCAGCCACATAGACTTATATATAGTAGACAATAAATGGGATCGATCAGTTCATCCAATTATATGCAATTACCTAGGGCTAGCTGCACTCTTTTCCCTCACGTTTGCTCTCAAAGTTGGCCTATATTAGGAGGAGAGCTATTAGTTTGTTTTTTAAGTTAAGTTTGTTTTGTTTATTTCAACTGTTTATTACGACATCTTTGTTTAGAATGTTATATTATCACATGTTATGATTTCATTATGATACAATCTCAGACTGTACAACTATGCTTTCCATTGAACAATACACACTTGAGTATTACACCAGCATATGCTTTACTATCCAGATAAATCCTAAACTCTTATTTAACACTCATGCCACGATCACACAGTGACACCACACCACATTTAACCCTCTTGACCCAAAATGTTAAGGGATTTAATTCACCGCAAAAAAAGGTCAAAAGCCTTATCAGACCTAGTGAAACGCAATATTGATGTACTTTTTCTTCAAGAAACGCATTTCAAAAGTCATAATGAACCTAGATACTTTGGAAAACTTTTACTACACATTTTCATAGCCCAATTAAGAAAAATGGTGTGAGCATCCTAATAAATAAATCTATTCCATTTGTACTGGACCGGAAAGTTGTAGCTAGGGAAGGACAGTTTTTAGGATTGACTGGCCTTTTATATGGAAGGCCAGTCACATTTGTCAACATATACACCCCAAATAAATAAAAAAATATTAGACTTAGTTAAAGGACCAATATTTTTAGCTGGAGATTTTAACGTCCCTTTACAACCTAACATTGATAGCTCCAACCCTAATATTCAAATATCCCATAAACTCACCAAAACTTTATGGAATGGCATAAGAGATATGAATCTATACGATACTTGGAGATTTATACACCATAATAAGAAGGACTATACCTTCTTTTCCCACCCAAATAAGTCTTATAGCAGGCTAGATTACATATTCACAAACCAAAAGGGCCTATCCCATATTACTAGGAGTGATATCTCTATCCCTACTTTTTGGTCTGACCATTCGGCAGTCCAATTAAAGTTTGCATGGCCAAATATCCCCTCCTCCCCATTCCAATGGAAACTTGATGATTCCCTGCTAGAACACCCAGAATCTGCAACCAAACTTACAAAAATAATTGAAGAGTATTTCAGCCTTAATTCGAATTCAGTCAACAACAAATATACATTGTGGGAGGCACATAAATGTGTGCTCCGGGGTGAACTAATCAAACTTAAAGCATTCCGTACACTAACTTACCGTAAAAGATAGCAAGAACTGACTACTGAATACACACGTTTAGACCATGCATTGAAAAAGTCCCCTTCTGACATTAACATTTTGGCAAATCTACAAACAGTCCGAGACCAATTAGATAACTTCCTATATATTGAATATCAATCAATGCGCAAGAAAACAAACAGTATGTTTTACTTTGAAAATAATAGAGCAGGTAAGCTCTTGGCCAGAGCTTTAAAGAAAAAAAGGTTTAAATCATACATTTATGAACTTAACGGCCCGCAGAAGAGACTTTTACAAACAACCCCAGAAATATTACAATCCTTTCATAATTACTATACCTCATTATATAATCTCTAGAAAGATAGCCCAACACTAGACTACCTCTCTCATATGACAGATTATATTAAAAATTGCACCCTACCAAAGTTGACTGACGAACATAAAATACAAATTAACAAACCGATATCTCCACAAGAAATTCTCACCGCCATTAAAACTTTGAAACTAGGAAAGAGCCCTGGCCCAGATGGCTTCACAGCCAAATACTATCGGACATTTTCATCTACCCTGACTCCTTACCTTACTGTAATGTTTAACTAAGCGACAAAAGATAACCCATTCCCACCCTCGATGCTAGAGACGCAGGTAGTGGTACTGCCGAAACCCGGTAAGACTCCAAACACTCCAGCAAACTTCCGTCCGATCTCCCTCTTGAATCTTGACATTAAACTTTTTGCAAAAATCATAGCCTCCAGGATAAATTTAGTTCTACCCACCATCATACACACCGATCAGGCTGGCTTTACACCCATGAGAGAAGCTAGAGACAATACCACTAAAATTCTAGACCTCATGGAATATGCCATTCAACAAAAAGACCCCTCTGTGTTCCTATCCATGGACGCGGAGAAGGCCTTTGATAGGCTAGATTGGCTCTTTTTACAGCACACAATGAAAATATTTAATTTCCCCCAAGAACTCATAGGAAAAATCTTTACCCTTTACAATAACCCGCAAGCCAAAATAAGACTAAACGATTCCACATCGGCTCCATTCCAAATAACCAACGGAACAAGACAAGGCTGCCCTCTCTCACCCTTATTATTTGTCATAGCGATGGAGGTACTAGCCTCGAAAATTAGAAATAGCCTTGACATTCATGGGTTTAACATTGGCTCAAATACTAATAAGATCACACTATACGCAGACGATATATTTCTAACACTTACAAAACCTGAGAAATCAATCCCCTCATTGATGCACACATTGTAAACTTACGGAACTTATTCCAATTTTAAAATAAACATCACAAAATCCGAATTACTGAGCATTTATCAAGCACCATGTGCATTAAAAAATATTCAGCAGCGGAGCCAGCTATCATGCAGAGAGGACGTGTTTGAACATGGCTCCTGTAATAAATGATAAAAAAATTGTCAAAATTTAGCCAATTCAAGTAAGAAACAAATCACCAGCTATCACAAAGATCACCACTTATGAATCCTAGAGTGCTGCACTCATTGAAGCCGGTGGATTCATATGCTGCCTTAGCGTTGGACTTGCAGGAAGGGAGAGAGGGAGCAACTGTGATCACCTCTCCCACACCATCCGTGTGCCGTAAGCAACCCCTCGCTATCGGAGGGTAAAGTATAACATACCCCGAGATCCGGACTTATGCTTTGTCAGTGGTGGGAGCAATGTAGGCAGGTAGTTCGCCTAGGAGATGCGGGCCCCCTGCACTGACTGCTACATTGTGTGTGCCATGCCCCTAGATAGATTTTACTGCAGTGCATGTATACTCTCCGGGAAAACCCTGCTGAAAAAGTATCAGAGCCAGGACCAGGGGAAGATGCTGAATCGGCACCATTGACCAGATACTATGCGGCTTCCTAACCTACAGTAACCATTACTTACAAGGACCTGGTGCATACCACATAGGAGGGTGCTGGAGAAGTGCGGAGTGGCGCGAATAGCCGCCATCTTTGTGCTGCGGCCTACAAAGAAGACCTGGAGGTACTTGTTTCCAGCCCTCGCCACTCACTCACTCACTCATTACCGAAGAGAATGGGAGATATAGATCTCCACCAATTCAGCTCCGGGTACTGCCCAACTTGCCTCCTTGCGCCTGCAGCTATTTACACTGCCGGGACTTCCAGGGCAGCAGCAGACATAGGAGCTCCGGAACAACACGGAGCCGGATTTTGGCGCTTCTGCAAAAACTTTCCAAATCGCATGGAAGTGCCTGGTGGCTCAGATAATTTTCTTTTATAACAATACTCCGGTTGGTGCCTTACCCTATGTACAATTCGAATGGCAATCAGTTACTCTGTAAAGAGTTAATTTGGCGCTGTAGCGCATAATGTGCACAACATTGACATTCTTCTTAGTTTTGTGCTACATGTACTAGATATTGATTACAGCAAACTGCATCTTTGTAAACAATAACAAAATACAGATATCCATACTGATCATTGGCCATAATTGTTATGGGTGTTATCGCCATTTTAGCAATATAGAAGGTTAGGTATAAGGTGCCTTGCTTTATTTGTTAGTGTCCCTTATGCATTCATATATCACTAATGGGTTTTATGTGAACAAAAGAAATAGTGGTATAGAAGTTGTTGTAGATGCTTTAGTACCATTCTTAATGTGTAGAGACTAACCTCCTTTTACTGTTGCTGCCTGCATCTCAAAGATGCTGACACAGGGTGAGGTGCCCAGCTATTTCACATTACATTAACTGTAATTTCCATAGTACATTACGCTCATTTTATTCATTTATACTTACCTATGTTCTAAGTGTACTATAACATATGGTTCCTTAATGTTGTTTTCTCTTGTTAAGTGTATCCAGTCCACGGATCATCCATTACTTATGGAATATATTCTCCTTCCCAACAGGAAGTTGCAAGAGTCCACCCACAGCAAAGCTGCTATATAGCTCCTCCCCTAACTGCCATATTCAGTCATTCTCTTGCAAGCCTCAACATAGATAGGAGGTCGTGAGAGTCTGTGGTGATTTATACTTAGTTTATTCTTCAATCAAAAGTTTGTTATTTTTAAATGGCACCGGAGTGTGCTGTTTTTCTCAGGCAGTATTTGGAAGAAGAATCTGCCTGCGTTTTTCTATGATCTTAGCAGACGTAACTGAGATCCATTTGCTGTTCTCACACATTCTGAGGAGTGAGGTACTTCAGAGGGGGAATGGCGTGCAGGTTTTCCTGCAGTTAAGGTATGTGCAGTAAAATATTTTTCTAGGAATGGAATTGACTAAGAAAATACTGCTGATACCGAAGTAATGTAAGTAAAGCCTTAAATGCAGCGATAGCGACTGGTATCAGGCTTATTAATAGAGATACATACTCTTATAAAAATGTGTTTTAAAACGTTTGCTGGCATGTTTAATCATTTTTTAACGTACATTGGTGATAACACTGTAATGTTGGTATAGCCTTAAATGCAGTAAAAGCGACTGGTATCAGGCTTATTAATAGAGATACATACTCTTGTAAAAATGTGTTTTAAAACGTTTGCTGGCATGTTTAATCGTTTTTAACATATGTTTGGTGATAAAACTTATTGGGGCCTAAGTTTTTTCCACATGGCTGGCTTAAATTTTGCATAGAAACAGTTAACTGAAGCTTCCCACTGTTGTAATATGAGTGGGAGAGGCCTAATTTAGCGCTTTTTTGCGCAATTAAAATTACAAAATGAATTATCCAGATTCCCTCAGCAGTCCCATGAATACTACAGGACATTTCTAAAGGGCTAAAAAGACTTCCAAATCGTTTATAGGGAAGGTAATCCACAACTCTGCTGTGGCAGTTTTGTTGTGTCTGTTTTTAAAAACGTCTATGTCGTTTTTTTTATCTGTTTTTTGCATTAAGGGGTTAATCATCCATTTGCAAGTGGGTGCAATGCTCTGTTACCTTATTACATGTACTGTAAAAATTTCGTTTGTTTTACTGCCTTTTTTCACTGTTTTTCAAATTTTGACAAAATTTGTTTCTCTTAAAGGCACAGTAACGTTTTATATATTTGCTTGTTAACTTGATTTAAAGTGTTTTCCAAGCTTATTAGTCTCATTATTAGTCTGTTCTAACATGTCTGACATAGAGGAAGCTCTGTGTTCATTATGTTTTAAAGCCATGGTGGAACCCCATCTTAGAATGTGTACCAGATGTACTGATTTCATGTTAAACAATAAAGATCATTTTTTGTCTTTAAAAACATTATCACCAGAGGATTCTGTCGTGGGGGTAGTTATGCCGACTAACTCTCCCCACGTGTCAGACCTTTTGACTCCCGCTTTAGGGACTCCCGCTCAAATGGCGCCAAGTACATCAAGGGCACCCATAGCGTTTATTTTACCAGGGGATTCTGTCGAGGGGAAAGTTATGCCGATTAATTCTCCCCACGTGTCAGACCCTTTGACTCCCGCTTCAGGGACTCACGCTCAAATGGCGCCAAGTACATCAAGGGTGTCCATAGCGTTTATTTTACAAGACATGACAAAGGTGGTGAATAATACTCTGGCAGCAGTATTAGTCAGACTACCTGAAATTAAAGGAAAGCAGATAGCTCTGGGGGTAGATACAGAGCATACAGACGCTTTAAGAACCATGTATGATACTACCTCACAATATGCTTAGTCTGTGGGTGATTTTTTTGACTCAGGGAAGATGATTTAACCTGATTCTGATATTTCTACATTTAAAATTTATGCTTGAGAACCTCCACTTGTTGCTCAGGGAGGCTTTGGCTGCTCTGAATGAATGTGTACAATCGCAGGGCCAGAGAAATTGTGTAGACTGGATAAATAAGGAATGGGATAGACCAGGTGTGCCTTTCTCTTCCCCTCCTATTTTTTAGAAGAATGTTTTCTAATAGTTACCACCACACGGGACTTCTGGCAGACAGTTCCTAAGGTGGAGAGAAGAGTTTCTACTCTAGCTAAGCATACCACTACCTCTGGCGAGGACAGTTGTGCTTTTTAGATCCAATGGATAAAAAATGTTTATTCAACAGGGTTTTATCCTGCAGCCCCTTGCATACATTGCTTCTGTCACTGCTGCTGCGGTGTTCTGGGTTGAGTCTCTTGATGAGGCTTTACAGTTAGCGACTCCATTGGATGAATATATTTGACAAGCTTATGCTAGCCAATTCCTTTGTTTTCTGATGCCTTTGTTCATTTGACTAGACTAATGGCTATGAATTCTGTTTTTTACTATACTGGCGTGCAGAGCGCTATGGCTTATATCATGGTCAGCTGTTGTGACTTTAATACATAAGCTACTTAACTTCCCTTCAAGGGGCAGACCCTATTCGGGCCTGGTTTGAAGGAGATTATTGCTTATATCTCTGGAGGAAAAGGTCATGCCCTTCCTCAGGATAGGAATCAAGGGCCAAAAAAGGTCTAATTTTCGTGCCTTTTAAAACTTCAGGGCAGGTGTGGCATCCACTTCCTCTAAGGCAAAACAAGAGGGAATTTTTGCTCAGTCCAAGGCGGTCTGGAGACAATTGGACCTGGAACAAAGATAAGCAGGCCAAGGAGCCTGCTGCTGCCTCTAAGGCAGCATGAAGGACCCCTATCCGGTAACGGATCCTATAGGGGGCAGACTTTCATTCTTCGCCTGGGCGTGGGCAAGAGATGCCCAGGATCCCTAAGCATTGGAATTTATATCCCAGAGATATCTTCTGGATTTCAAAGATCCCCCCCCCCAAAAAAAGGGGGAGATTTTGCCTTTCACAATTATCTGCAAACCAGATAAAGAAGGAGGCATTCTTACATTGTGTACGAGATCCATCCAGTTCCAAGAGAGGAACAGGGACAGAGTTTTTACTCAAATCTGTTTGTGGTTCCCAAGGTGAGGGAACCTTCAGACCTATTTTGGATCTAAAGATCTTAAACAAATTCCTCAGAATTCCGTCATTTACAATGGAAACTATTCGTACCATCTTAACTATGATCCAGGAGAGTCAATAGAGGACTACAATGGATTTGAAGGATGCTTATCCTCACATTGTTATGCATAAAGATCACCTTCGTTTTTCAGGTTTGCCTTTCTAGACAGGCATTACCAGTTTGTAGCTCTTTCCTTTGGGATATCTACAGCCCCAAGAATCTTTATGGAGGTTCTAGGGTCGCTTTGGCGGTCCTTAGGCCGTGGGGCATAGAAGTGGCCCCTTAGTTAGACGACATCCTGATACAGGCGTCAAACATCCAAATTGCCAAGTCTCATACGGACGTAGTACTGGCATTTCTGAGATCTCATGGGTGGAAAGTGAACAAGGAAAGAGTTCTCTATCCCCAATCTCAAGGGTTTCCCTCCTAGGGACTCTGATAGATTCTGTAGAAATGAAAATTTACCTAACGGAGTCCAGGTTGTCAAAGTTTCCAAATTTCTGCCGTGTTTTTCATCCCATCCGCGCCCTTCGGTGGCTCAGTACATGAATGAAATCGGCTTAATAGGTAGCGGCAAGGGACATAGTACCGTTTGCACGTCTACATTTCAGACCGCTGCAACTATGCATGCTCAGTCAGAGGAACGGGGATTACACAGATTTGTCCCCCTGTTGAACCTGGACCAAGAGACCAGAGATTCTCTTCTCTGGTGACTATGTCGGGTCCATCTGTCCAAGGGTATGACCTTCCGCAGGTCAGATGGGACAATTGTTACAATGGATCCCAGCCTTTTAGGTTGGGATGCAGTCTGGAACTCCCTGAAGGCTCAGGGATAGTGGACTTAGGAGGAGACCCTCCTTCTAATAAATATTCTGGGAGTGATATTCCATGCTCTTCAGACTTGGCCTCAGTTAGCAACTCTGAGGTACATCATACTCAGTCGGACAATATACACGACTGTGGCTTACATCAGCCATCAAGGGGGAACAGAAGTCCAGTGAAGTCTTACAATAATTCACTGGACAGAGACTCACTCTTGTCTATCAGCTATCCATATCCCAGGTGTTGAGAACTGGGAGGTGGATTTTCTAAGTCGTCAGACTTTTCTTCCGGGGGAGTGGGATTTCCTTCGGAGGTCAAGACCAAGCAGGAGAGGGCTTTGGTGTTTTTAACAGCGCCTGCGTAGCCACGCAGGACCTGGTATGCAGATCTTGTGGACATGTCATTCTTTCCATCACGGTCTCTGCTTCTGAGACAGGTCCCTCTACCTCAGGGTCCTTTCAACCATCTAAATTGAATCAATCTGAGATGGACTGCCTGGAGACTGAACGCTTGATGTTATCAAAGCATGGCTTCTCCGAGTCAGTCATTGATACCTTAATACAGACATGAAAGCCTGTCTCTAGGAAAATTGAACATAGATATGGTGTAAATATCTGATTGTTATGAATCCAAGGGTTACTCATGGAGTAAAGCCTGGATTCCCAGGATATTATCTTTTCTCCAAGATGTTTTTGAGAAAAGGGTTGTCAGCTAATTCCTTAAAAGGGACAGATTTTTACTCTGTCTATTTTTTTGCACCAGCGTCTGGCAGGTATTCTAGACGTTCAGGCATTTGGTCAGGCTTTGGTTAGATCCAAGCCTGTGTTTAAAACTATTGCTCCAGCATGGAGCTTAAACCTGGTTCTTAAGGCTCTTCAAGAAGTTCCGTTTGAACCTTTTTTGTTCCATAGATATCAATCTTTATCCTGGAAAGTTCCTTTTGGGTAGCTATTTCCTCGACTCGTAGAGTCTCCAAGTTATCTGTGTTACAATGTGATTCTCCTTATCTGGTCCTTCGTACAGATAAGGTAGTCCTGCGTACCAACCTGGGTTTTTTCCTAAGGTGGTATCTAACAAGAACATCACTCAAGAGATAGTTGTTCCATGCTTGTATCCTAATCCTTCCTCAAAGAAGGAACGTCTATTACACAATATTGGACGTGGTTTGTGCTTTAAAGTTTTACTTACAAGCTACTACAGTTTTCATCAAACGTTCACCTTGTTTGTTGTCTATTCTGGACAGAGGAGAGGTCAAAAGACTTCAGCAGCCTCTCTGTCTTTTTGGTTAAAAAGCATAATTCATTTAGCTTATGAGACTGCTGGACAGCAGCCTCCTGAAGGGATTGCAGCTCATTCTACTAGAGCTGTGGTTTTCACTTGGGCCTTTTTTAAATGTGGCTTCTGTTGAACAGATTTACAAGACGGAGTCTTGGTCTGCGCTTCATACTTTTTCAAATTTAACAAATTTGATACCTTGCTTCTTCGGAGGCTATTTTTGGGAGAAAGGGTTTTTTTACAGGCAGTGGTAACTTCCGTTTAAGTACCTGCCTTGTCCCTCCCATCATCCGTGTACTTTAGCTTTGGTATTGGTATTCCATAAGTAATGGATGATCCGTGGACTGGATACACTTAACAAGAGAAAACATAATTTATGCTTACCTGATAAATGTATTTCTCTTGTGGTGTATCCAGTCCACGGCCCGCCCTGTCACTTTAAGGCAGGTAATTTTTTCATTTGAACTACAGTCACCACTGCACCCTATGGTTTTTCCTTTCTCTGCATGTTTTCGGTCGAATGACTGAATATGGCAGTTAGGGGAGGAGCTATATAGCAGCTTTGCTGTGGGTGGACTCTTGCAACTTCCTGTTGGGAAGGAGAATATATTCCATAAGTAATGGATGATCCGTGGACTGGATACACCACAAGAGAAATACATTTATCAGGTAAGCATAAATTATGTTTTTCTACACTATTCGATCTATTGTAGATATTGCCTGCCCGGATAATCTTAAATTGCTTTTCCATACGAGGGCTAGAGCTAAAGTAAGCTATAGAATTTCCTTATATATATCTTTGAACAGTGTGTGGTTCTCTTATGATAAAACCTATATAGCCATTTTTACCTATTTATGCTCTCACTTTACATCCAAAAGTATTAATGCAGTTTTCACCTTAAGATATAAAGCAAAAGTTTTTCTTTCTTTCAAGTATCTACATTTTGCATAGAATTATTAGATGGGTGCACTCTCTTTTTTCCAGCAGTCACTAAACTTAGGAATATGCTATGTTCATCTCTAGCACAACATCATAGATTTTGTTTAGGGTATTAGAAGAAATCTGCCAACTTGACTTTTCCATAATATTTGCCAACACCAATTTTGACGCTTATTACTAGGTACTGTGTGTGCTAGGAACTGTGAGCGTTTGGTTCTATATATATTAGGTGCTGTGTGCTAGGCTCAGTGTGTTCTAGGTACAATGTGTGCTAGGTACAGTGTGTGCTAGGTACAGTGTGTGCTAGGTACAGTGTGTGCTGGGTACTGTGTGTTCTGGATACTATGTGTACAGTATGTGCTAGGTTGGTGTGTGCTGGGTATCATGTGTGCTAGGTACAATGAGTGTTAGGTTCAACGTGCGCTAGGTATAATGTGCGCTGGGTATAGTGTACCGTGTGTGCTAGGTATTGTGTGTGCTAGGTACAATGTGTGCTAGGTACAATGTGTGCTAGGTACAATGTGTGCTGGGTACAATGTTTGCTAGGTTCAATGTGTACTAGGTACTGCATGTGCCGGGCAAGGGGGGTGCCTGGTACGGCGTGTGCTAGGTACAATGTGTGCTAGGTACCGTGTGAGCTAGGTGCCGTCTGTGCTAGGTACCGTGTGTACTAGGTGCCGTGTGTGCTAGGTTCCGTGTGTGCTAGGTGCAATGTGTGCTAGGTACAATGTGTGCTAGGTACAATATGTGCTAGGTACAATGTGTGCTAGGTACAATGTGTGCTAGGTACAATGTGTGCTAGGTACAATATGTGCTAGGTACAGTGTGTGCTAGGTACAATGTGTGCTAGGTACAGTGTGTGCTAGGTTCAGTGTGTGCTAGGTACTGCATGTGCCAGGCAAGGGGAGTGCTGGGTACGGCGTGTGCTAGGTACGGCGTGAACTAGGTACAATGTGTGCTAGGTGCCGTGTGTGCTAGGTGCCGTGTGTGCTAGGTGCCGCGTGTGCTAGGTACCGTGTGTGCTAGGTACAATGTGTGCTAGGTACAGTGTGTGCTAGGTACAGTGTGTGCTAGGTACAATGTGTGCTAGGTACAATGTGTGCTAGGTACAATGTGTGCTAGGTACGGCATGGGCTAGGTACAATGTGTGCTAGGTACAATGTGTGCTAGGTGCAATGTGTGCTAGGTACAATGTGTGCTAGGTACAATGTGTGCTAGGTACAATGTGTGCTAGGTACAATGTGTGCTAGGTACAATATGTGCTAGGTACAGTGTGTGCTAGGTACAATGTGTGCTAGGTACAGTGTGTGCTAGGTACAATGTGTGCTAGGTACAATGTGTGCTAGGTACAGTGTGTGCTAGGTACAGTGTGTGCTAGGTTCAATGGGTGCTAGGTACTGCATGTGCCAGGCAAGGGGGGTGCCTGGTATGGCGTGTGCTAGGTACGGCGTGAGCTAGGTACCGTGTGTGCTAGGTACCGTGTGTTTAGGTACAATGTGTGCTAGGTCCAATGTGTGCTAGGTACAATGTGTGCTAGGTACGGCATGGGCTAGGTACAATGTGTGCTAGGTACAATGTGTGCTAGGTGCAATGTGTGCTAGGTACAATGTGTGCTAGGTACAATGTGTGCTAGGTACAATGTGTGTTAGGCACTATGTGTGCTAGGTACAATGTGTGTTAGGTACAATGTGTGCTAGGTACAATGTGTGCTAGGTACAATGTGTGCTAGGTACAATGTGTGCTAGGTACAGTGTGTGCTAGGTCCAATGTGTGCTAGGTCCAATGTGTGCTAGGTACAATGTGTGCTAGGTACAATGTGTGCTAGGTACGGCATGGGCTAGGTACAGTTTGAACGAAGTACCGTGGGTGCTAGGTACAGTGTGTGCTAGGTGCAGAGCGCATTAGATGCAATGAGTGCTGGCTACGGTGAATGCTTGGTTCATTGTGTGCTGGGTACTGCGTGTGCTAGGCTAGGTGGGTGCCGGGTGCTGTGTGTGCTGAGCATTGTGTGAGCTAGGTACAGTAGGTTCCAGGTACTATGCGTGTCGGGTACAATGGGGTGCTAGGTATGAGGTGTGCCAGGTACAGGGTATGCTGGGTACAATTCAGGTTAAGTACAGTGTGTGCTAGGTATATTATGTGCTGGGAACTGTGTGCGCTGGGTATGGTTTATGCTAAATACAATGAGTGAAGTACAGTGAATGTGTGCTGGGTACGGCATGTGCTGGGTGTAATGAGGGCCAGGTGTAGTGGGTGTTAAGCTCAATAAGTGCTGAGTAGAGTATATACTAGACACAGGGTGCATGTTACTTGTCTCTGGATTTAAATCTAATCTATAATTATCACCCCTCCCCCCCCCCCCTTATTTCTAGAGCCC
Source organism: Bombina bombina (assembly GCF_027579735.1). NCBI lineage: Eukaryota > Metazoa > Chordata > Amphibia > Anura > Bombinatoridae > Bombina > Bombina bombina. The sequence goes on from NC_069510.1 coordinate 72,572,371, forward strand.
ACACTAGGGTTCCACCTTGGTGAATTATTTTCACCACATATCCCTGCAATTTATTTGTGATATATCAATGTTTGAACAGTTATTGCAACCGGACCTGCGTGTCCGATCCTTTTGTTTGTGTATGTTTGAACAGGGGACCTGTGTGTCCCCAAGTGTTACCTTTCTCTGCAATTTATCTACGATATATCAATGTTTGAACAGCTATTGCAACCGGACCTGCGTGTCCGATCCTTTTGTTTGTGTATGCTAGATCAGGGGTCCTGCGAGTCCCCAAATGTTACCTCTTATTCTAAAACCAAATAAAAATTCATTAAAAAAAAATAAAAAAAAATATTTAGCAACAATTCAGCTTTCAGATACAACTTAAAGCCATCAAATACCTAGCGGCTAGATTTGGAGTTTTGTCGGTAACGACCCGAAAAACTAACGCCGGCTTTTTTCTGGCCGCACCATAAAAATAACTCTGGTATTGAGAGTCCACAGAATGGCTGCGTTAGGCTCCAAAAAAGGAGCGTAGAGCATTTTTAACGCAGCTTCAACTCTCGATACCAGAGTTGCTTACGCAAGCGGCCAGCCTCAAAAACGTGCTCGTGCACGATTCCCCATAGGAAACAATGGAGCTGTTTGAGCTGAAAAAAAACCAAACACCTGCAAAAAAGCCGCGTTCAGCTCCTAATGCAGCCCCATTGTTTGCTATGCGGTAACCCTTCCTACGTCTGCACTTAACACTCTAACATGTACCCCGAGTCTAAACACCCCTAACCTTACACTTATTAACCCCTAATCTGCCGCCCCCGCTATCGCTGACCCCTGCATATTATTATTAACCCCTAATCTGCCGCTCCGTAAACCGCCGCTACTTACATTATCCCTATGTACCCCTAATCTGCTTCCCTAACATCGCCGACCCCTATATTATATTTATTAACCCCTAATCTGCCCCCCACAACGTCGCCTCCACCTGCCTACACTTATTAACCCCTAATCTGCCGAGCGGACCTGAGCGCTACTATAATAAAGTTATTAACCCCTAATCTGCCCTCCCTAACATCGCCGACACCTAACTTCAATTATTAACCCCTAATCTGCCGACTGGAGCTCACCGCTACTCTAATAAATGTATTAACCCCTAAAGCTAAGTCTAACCCTAACACTAACACCCCCCTAAGTTAAATATAATTTACATCTAACGAAATTAATTAACTCTTATTAAATAAATTATTCCTATTTAAAGATAAATACTTACCTGTAAAATAAATCCTAATATAGCTACAATATAAATTATAATTATATTATAGCTATTTTAGGATTAATATTTATTTTACAGGTAACTTTGTATTTATTTTAACCAGGTACAATAGCTATTAAATAGTTAAGAACTATTTAATAGCTAAAATAGTTAAAATAATTACAAAATTACCTGTAAAATAAATACTAACCTAAGTTACAATTAAACCTAACACTACACTATCAATAAATTAATTAAATAAACTACCTACAATTACCTACAATTCACCTAACACTACACTATCAATAAATTAATTAAATACAATTCCTACAAATAAATACAATTAAATAAACTAGCTAAAGTACAAAAAATAAAAAAGAACTAAGTTACAAAAAATAAAAAAATATTTACAAACATAAGAAAAATATTACAACAATTTTAAACTAATTACACCTACTCTAAGCCCCCTAATAAAATAATAAAGCCCCCCAAAATAAAAAAAATGCCCTACCATATTCTAAATTACTAAAGTTCAAAGCTCTTTAACCTTACCAGCCCTGAACAGGGCCCTTTGCGGGGCATACCCCAAGAAGTTCAGCTCTTTTGCCTGTAAAAAAACCCATACAATACCCCCCCCCAACATTACAACCCACCACCCACATACCCCTAATCTAACCCAAACCCCCCCTTAAATAAACCTAACACTAAGCCCCTAAAGATCTTCCTACCTTATCTTCACCCTGCCAGGTTCACGGATCCGTCCTGAAGAGCTCCTCCGATGTCCTGATCCAAGCCCAAGCGGGGGGCTGAAGAGGTCCATGATCCGGCTGTAGTCTTCATCCAAGCGGGAGCTGAAGAGGTCCATGATCCGGATGAAGTCTTCATCCAAGCGGGAGCTGAAGAGGTCCATGATCCGGATGAAGTCTTCATCCAAGCGGGAGCTGAAGAGGTCCATGATCCGGATGAAGTCTTCTATCAACTGCATCTTCAATCTTCTTTCTTCCGGATCCATCTTGCAGACCTCCGACGTGGAACATCCTCTTCTCCCGACGCCTACTAGCCGAATGACGGTTCCTTTAAGGGACGTCATCCAAGATGGCGTCCCTTGAATTCCGATTGGCTGATAGGATTCTATCAGCCAATCGGAATTAAGGTAGGAATATTCTGATTGGCTGATGGAATCAGCCAATCAGAATCAAGTTCAATCCGATTGGCTGATCCAATCAGCCAATCAGATTGAGCTCGCATTCTATTGGCTGTTCCGATCAGCCAATAGAATGCGAGCTCAATCTGGTTTGGGTTAGATTAGGGGTATGTGAGTGGTGGGTTGTAATGTTGGGGGGGGGTATTGTATGTTTTTTTTTACAGGCAAAAGAGCTGAATTCTTTGGGGCATGCCCCGCAAAGGGCCCTGTTCAGGGCTGGTAAGGTTAAAGAGCTTTGAACTTTAGTAATTTAGAATAGGGTAGGGCATTTTTTTATTTTGGGAGGCTTTGTTATTTTATTAGGGGGCTTAGAGTAGGTGTAATTAGTTTAAAATTGTTGTAATATTTTTCTTATGTTTGTAAATATTTTTTTATTTTTTGTAACTTAGTTCTTTTTTATTTTTTGTACTTTAGCTAGTTTATTTAATTGTATTTATTTGTAGGAATTGTATTTAATTAATTTATTGATAGTGTAGTGTTAGGTTAATGGTAGGTAATTGTAGGTAGTTTATTTAATTAATTTATTGATAGTGTAGTGTTAGGTTTAATTGTAACTTAGGTTAGTATTTATTTTACAGGTAATTTTGTAATTATTTTAACTATTTTAGCTATTAAATAGTTCTTAACTATTTAATAGCTATTGTACCTGGTTAAAATAAATACAAAGTTACCTGTAAAATAAATATAAATCCTAAAATAGCTATAATATAATTATAATTTATATTGTAGCTATATTAGGATTTATTTTACAGGTAAGTATTTATCTTTAAATAGGAATAATTTATTTAATAAGAGTTAATTAATTTCGTTAGATGTAAATTATATTTAACTTAGGGGGGTGTTAGTGTTAGGGTTAGACTTAGCTTTAGGGGTTAATACATTTATTAGAGTAGCGGTGAGCTCCAGTCGACAGATTAGGGGTAAATAATTAGGTGTCGGCGATGTTAGGGAGGGCAGATTAGGGGTTAATACTATTTATTATAGGGTTAGTGAGGCGGATTAGGGGTTAATAACTTTATTATAGTAGCGCTCAGGTCCGGTCGGCAGATTAGGGGTTAATAAGTGGAGGCAGGTGGAGGCGACGTTGAGGGGGGCAGATTAGGGGTTAATAAATATAATATAGGGGTCGGCGGTGTTAGGGGCAGCAGATTAGGGGTACATAAGGATAACGTAGGTGGCGGCGCTTTGCGGTCGGCAGATTAGGGGTTAATAAGTGTAGGCAGATGGAGGCGACGTTGAGGGGGGCAGATTAGGGGTTAATAAATATAATACAGGGGTCGGCGGTGTTAGGGGGAGCAGATTAGGGGTACATAAGGATAACGTAGGTGGCGGTCGGCAGATTAGGGGTTAAAAAAAATTATTCGAGTGTCGGCGATGTGGGGGGACCTCGGTTTAGGGGTACATAGGTAGTTTATGGGTGTTAGTGTACTTTAGAGTACAGTAGTTAAGAGCTTTAGAAACCGGCGTTAGCCCAGAAAGCTCTTAACTACTAACTTGTTTCCTGCGGCTGGAGTTTTGTCGTTAGATGTCTAACGCTCACTTCAGAAACAACTCTAAATACCGGAGTTAGAAAAATCCCATTGAAAAGATAGGATACGCAATTGACGTAAGGGGATCTGCGGTATGGAAAAGTCGCGGCTGAAAAGTGAGCGTTAGACCCTATTTTGAGTGACTCCAAATACCGGCGGTAGCCTAAAACCAGCGTTAGGAGCCTCTTAACGCTGGTTTTCACGGCTAACGCCAAACTCCAAATCTAGGTCTAGGTGTTTATATCTTACCACATATGGAGGATATAATTTTCCTGAATTACACAACCCTTAAAATCACTATTCAAGACACCCTTACCTCCTGGAACTTAAAGCCCCTTTCATGGCTTGGGAAAATTAATGCCGTCAAAATGATCATTCTCCCTAAAATACTATAATTTCTAAAAAATCTCCCAGTACCCCTTCCAGACCACTTGATATTTTCCCTACAAAAATATATATACTGCTTTATATGGTCACATAAGCGACCGTGCATTGCCACCAACACCCTGCACCAAACTAGGTGGGGTTGGAGTCCCTAACCTCTTAAAGGGCCACTCAACCCAAAATCTTTCTTTCATGATTCAGATGAAGAATAGAAATTTAAACAACATTACAATTTACTTCCATTATTTATTTTGCTTAATTTTTTAAATATCCTTAGTTGAAGAAAAAGCAATGCACATGGTTAGCCAATCACACAAGGCTTCTATGTGCAGCAACCAATCAGCAGCTAGTGAGCATATCTAGATATGCTTTTCATCAAAGAATATCAAGAGAATAAAACAAATTAGATAATATAAGTAAATTAGAAAGATGTTTAAAATTGCATTCTCTTTCTAAATCATAAAAGAAAAAATGTGGGTGGCATGTCCCTTTAAACTATAGGCATGCTGCCTTCTTGACCAGAGTAGTAGACTGGTGCAAGCAAGCACCTAACAATGGGTTATGTTGGAGCAATCTCTATCTGACACCCATTACCTAGGTGGCAATTGTTGGACTCCTGCAGCCCACCGAAAACTCCTAAACACAACTCCTAGGATAGTAAAAGAAACCTTTAAACAGTGGGACAAACTGATTAAGAAATACCCTTCACTTTCCACCACGTTCTCACCCCTGACATCCATAGGGAAAATTTCCCCGTTTTAGATATTAATAAACCTCAGTCCCTTTGCTCATTCCACCACCTCCATACAAAACTCAAACCCACATTTTCTTCTATACAAAGATGGGGAAATGCAATCTCAACACACTATCTGTGACATACTAGGGGCGAAATTTCAAAACTGGTACATTTTTTTTTTTTTTTTTTTATCCAGTCAGCTAAGAGTACATAGAAGGGAGTAGAAAGTGTGACTAGAAGTTGGTACTGGAGGAACAGATATGAGTGAGAATTGGATAATACTAATCTTTGATGCTGTGACTAGGGCTGCTCTTATAAAAATGTGAGGCGAAGTGTAGATGGGGGGAGAATTTTTCAGATATATATGGTGCTGTGTGTATCTAAGAGCAATTACACCTGAGAACAATTATAGGGAGCTAGTGGCATTACCGCTTATCTACAGAAATGTTATAACCGGGAGTAATAGCGGGAATCATACAACAAAGTAAACCTTGCATTTCTATAGTTCCCATCCTTACATATAGGAGATTTGTGTCACATAGGTTAGTCAACTAGGTTGCAATGTCATGTCCTGCTGCTAGCTAAGTGCACTGGAGAGGATAGTAGCTATGTGAACACTTCCCTTTTAACATACGTAGGTATTCAGGAAATATAAGAATAAAACCTTGGTGTTAGGCTCTTCCAACCTTTGCGTCCCTCATTATACACATGTCACCCTTAGACCTACCCACTTCTAGAAAAGTAGAGGATGGGGGGGTTAGATACTTAACTCAGTCACTTTTGGACCGTAACATGTAGAGTATGGAGGGGGGGAGTACCAGTTAAAAGAGAAGGGCGTATGTAATTTTGATGGTAATAATATGTAGGTATATGATAAGAGCCCCTCTTGTTAAATTATTTGAGAGGGTCCTAATTGTGAAGGAGCTACTATCAATGACAGAAAGGGAGATATATATGAGGGCTACAGCTTCAAGGCTTAGGAGCTTAGGATTATCAGAGCGGTTCTGCCTAGATGTAACATAATGTGTAAGGTATGTACAGAGTATTCAACATTAATACAGAGCCTCAAGATTACTTTTAATGCAAGTAGGACCCAGTCGAGTATAGCTAGAGTCACCCTATGGCTGAATGCTGGTATGTCAGTTACACAATGAAGCCGTGCAGGATTATAGAGTGAGGGCAGATATAACATTTGGGAAAAGTGGGTCAGTCTGGCAAGTCCCTGCAATAACATAGATCCGCAGCAACATAGACCATCTTTCCCATGCAAGACATATTATTCAGAGATGTCTAAGACAAATATTTTGGGATTAGCTAAAGGGGCTAAGACATATAAGTTAACATGAGAGCGGAGAAATATAATAGTCTAATGTACATATAGACCACAAGTAAAACTAAAGCTCAGCGCAGTTTCTATATGGCATACTTTTCCTAATACACAAGAACCACAACACAAAGAAAAAAGCAAAAACAACAAAAAGAACTTGGATGAGAGGCGTCTCGCCATATATTAGTTACGATGTCCTTATCTTTAAGAGTCAGCCCACACCAACACTCATACGGTGCCGCTGTAGTCTATTATGAACCCGCTTGACAGTTCCTGCTTCCAAAGTGTGTTGGGGTGAAGCTCTCCTAGCTAAGTGGGTCATGTCATGTGCTATCAGGCTAATAAGCCGATAACGAGTAGGCCCCGATCTCCGACCAGAGGAGCCGGCCGCATCTCCCAGGCCGGAAGCCGGAGGCAACCGGTCAGATGCCTGCATCTCTCCACAGCGCAAGAAAGGAACTGCCATCGGTCGGATAGGTTGAGCACATGTGGCTGGTACAGTAAACTTGAGAACTGGTAGGACTGGCAGATCCGCACTCACGAGTAGATGTTGCTGGGTGTACTCATCGTAGGAGGGTGGTGTGCTGGGTAGGCTGCAAACAGCGCCATCTGCATAGCTAATTCTTTGACCTAGCTTGGGATATCGTCAGACTCCTCTCTCTGTAGTTGTAAGCACTGCTGCTCTGGGGATATGCCCTCCGTTAACTCTGTGGGGACTGAGTCTCTTTCAGTAAGGTATCCGATGTGATCCTGTTCTGGTATGCCTCTGATAATGGTAGTAATCTCGTCAAACCATCTGTCTGCCCTGCTTACAAGATCCTTCAGTATGGTATGCATATCTATGTGTTCCATAGCGAACTAGCAGTATGGTGACTTTATTGTACTCTGCTATCTGGGGGGGTATTAGTATTGTTGATAGTTGAAGGCCGGCACCGCTTCTTGTGACGATGGCATTCTAGTCTTCAAATCACACTGAAACTAGGATTTACTGATGCCCAGTAGTACTCGCCGTTGCCAAGGATCGAATACAATCGCTAGAGATCAGTAGTTTGGCAGGGATCAGACAAAATTGAATTGAAAGTTTAAATTAGATCCAGAGCTGCTGAACAGTGCGACCTGTCATGGCGCCGGCTAGACACGCCCCTCAAAACTGGTACATTTATGCACAACTCACTCATTATCTGTCAACACATCCTTTCAAATCTCAACTGAGACGACCACTCACAAGTTTTGAAATGCTATGTCTCTATCCTCACCCCATAAAGGAATTCTATCACTAACACACAAACTACTATTAAATATATCTCACTCCCCACTTCCCACGTATGTGACTAAATGGGAATCGGAATTTGATACCACTCTTGACAAATCTGAATGGTATATAATTTTTAAACAAATGACCAAGGCCTCCTCATCCATCTCTGTGATGGAGATGAACATCAAATTACTAAACAGATGGTATTACACACCTGCCAGATTACACCATTTGTTCCCCTGCACACCCGCTACGTGTTGGAGTGGCTGCTCAGACATTGCAAATTTTAAACATATATGGTGGACCTGCCCAATAGTCCAATCTTTTTGGCTCTCTCTTAAACCAGAGATCAAAAAAGTAATAAACGTGACTCTTCCCACAACACAACACCATGGATATTCCTTTTTAATAAATTCCCGAAAATCACATGCAAACTGAAGCACACACTCCTTACTATCATGATCAACTCAGCAAAAAAAATAATTCCATTAAACTGGAAAAAGATCAACCTACCTTCACTTACTACATGGAAAACCAAAGTAACACACTTCATCCACCTGGCAAAATAGCACTATTCACACACTAAAAGAATAGAAGAATATCACAATATACTCTACCTATGGGAAGAGTACCTTAACAGTTCAACATAATGCACCTCGTCTCACACTTTGCAGATCAGTACAGTTTCTTACAGTATCTTTTTCCCATTACCCCTCTACTTTGAGTTCAACATTTATCATACACAATGATAACAAATAATGGTGAAACTTGTCAAGAGGATATTAATATTGATATTGATGTTAATGTTGATACTGATGTTGATATTGGCGTTAAGATTAGTCTACTGATTGGCATACTAATAATTTATTTTCTACTAGTATATGTCTGGTATTTGTGACCCAAACCATCATTACTTACTAATCTCGAGTAAAATTGACTGTATAGATGTATTATTGTCATAATGATTATTGTTAATTGAAATCAAAATTGTTTTCTCTTTATGCTTGAAGTTGTATACCTTGTAATTTCTTCAATAAAAGTTGAAAATTAAAAAAAAAAAAAAATTACATGTGGTGAGCATCACACTTGAGAGAGTATTGTACATTGTGCAGCAGATAGTGACATAGCAGTGCTAAATACATGTGGTGAGCATCACACTGGAGAGAGTATTGTACATTGTGCAGCAGATAGTGACATAGCAGTGCTAAATACATGTGGTGAGCATCACACTGGAGAGAGTATTGTACATTTTGCAGCAGATAGTGACATAGCAGTGCTAAATACATGTGGTGAGCATCACACTTGAGAGAGTATTGTACATTGTGCAGCAGATAGTGATATAGCAGTGCTAAATACATGTGGTGAGCATCACACTAGAGAGATTATTGTACATTGTGCAGCAGATAGTGACATAGCAGTGCTAAATACATGTGGTGAGCATCACACTGGAGAGAGTATTGTACATTGTGCAGCAGATAGTGACATAGCAGTGCTAAATACATGTGGTGAGCATCACACTAGAGAGAGTATTGTACATTGTGCAGCAGATAGTGACATAGCAGTGCTAAATACATGTGGTGAGCATCACACTGGAGAGAATATTGTACATTGTGCAGCAGATAGTGACATAGCAGTGCTAAATACATGTGGTGAGCATCACAATGGAGAGAGTATTGTACATTGTGCAGCAGATAGTGATATAGCAGTGCTAAATACATGTGGTGAGCATCACACTAGAGAGATTATTGTACATTGTGCAGCAGATAGTGACATAGCAGTGCTAAATACATGTGGTGAGCATCACACTGGAGAGAGTATTGTACATTGTGCAGCAGATAGTTACATAGCAGTGCTAAATACATGTGGTGAGCATCACACTGGAGAGAGTATTGTACATTGTGCAGCAGATAGTGACATAGCAGTGATAAATACATGTGGTGAGCATCACACTACAGAGAGTATTGTACATTGTGCAGCAGATAGTGATATAGCAGTGCTAAATACATGTGGTGAGCATCACACTAGAGAGAGTATTGTACATTGTGCAGCAGATAGTGATATAGCAGTGCTAAATACATGTGGTGAGCATCACACTAGAGAGAGTATTGTACATTGTGCAGCAGATAGTGACATAGCAGTGATAAATACACGTGGTGAGCATCACACTAGAGAGAGTATTGTACATTGTGCAGCAGATAGTGATATAGCAGTGCTAAATACATGTGGTGAGCATCACACTAGAGAGATTATTGTACATTGTGCAGCAGATAGTGACACAGCAGTGCTAAATACAAGTGGTGAGCAGCAGATTGAATGAGAGAACAGCACCTCCTATTTAATCTGAGAAAACAAAGCACTTAGATGATTTTTAAAACGTCAGAGTAATTTACATAATTTATTAAACTCTGCGTACAGCTTTGATGTTTGTTATAACACATCTGCAACACACACATATATATGTATATATGTGTATACAGTATATATATATATATGTATATGTGTCTGTATGTGTGTGTGTATACATATATATATATATATATATATATATATATATATATATATATATATATATATATATAGTGTGTGTGTATATAGACATACCAAAGCAAAATAGATTTCCAGCCTCCAAGTGGTAGTTTAAAAGACCTTTATTATCGTATACAGGGTCCATAAAAAAGTTAACAACGTTTCAAACCAACAATTGGTTCTTAGTCATGTCATGACTGTCATTCTGCCTAGGGACCTGTACTTGCTGAGGCGGCCCTGGCATCTCTGTAATGTTCTAGTTATCATAAGAAAACATAAAAATAAGACCCAGTTCAACTCAACTATTCCTAATTGTCAGCATTATTCTTCATTATATACATAAACCATTGTTCCAATATTACAAATAGTATATTGCAATATATACAATGTTATAGTGCTCCACTTTAGTGGATTTATGGGGTTTTTTTTTAATTTAAAATGTTTTGCATTACCTTAAATGATTTTTCTCCCATTTTTTTTATTTGTAAAAATGGTGGGGGCGGGGTTGGGGGCCGAGAATGGGCGAGGTTGGGGCGGGGATAGGTGGAGATTAAGCGGGGTTGGGGCGGACATAAAGGGGGGGCCCCATTTTGTCATCCTGCCTTGGGTCCCGCAATGGCTAGGGCCGGCCCTGGTCTTTGTTACTGTTCTGTTGCGCTCATACATGTAATGTATATTGTTATTATAAGTAATCTGACTTTTGTATAACCATTTCCACCATATACTGAGGGCAGCGTTGTTTACTCAAACGTTTCACGACCATTTAAACTTTTACTTGCCTAAGGGGAACTATGGTAAAATATGACATCAGATCAAACACAAACAGGAGTGCAGAGGGTCTCATAGCCTTAAACAATTTCTTACTTATAAACTTCACATTTCATTAAAGCAGAGGATAAATGGGCACACAAAAGGCTAAGATATAAATGATGCTCCCCATATATATTTTTTTCTCCTGTTAAGTGTAGTCAGTCCACGGGTCATCCATTACTTATGGGATTATAACTCCTCCCTAACAGGAAGTGCAAGAGGATCACCCAAGCAGAGCTGCTATATAGCTCCTCCCCTCTACGTCATACCCAGTCATTCTCTTGCACCTAACTAATCGATAGGATGTGTGAGAGGACAGTGGTTATTAAAACTTAGTTTTTATTTCTTCAATCAAAAGTTTGTTATTTTAAACGGCACCGGAGTGTGTTGTTTTTTCTCAGGCAGCATTAGAAGAAGAATCTACCTGAGTTTGTGTATGATCTTAGCAGACGTAACTAAGATCCATTTGCTGTTCTCGGCCTTCTGAGGAGCGGGGTAACTTCAGAACAGGGGACAGCGGGCAGGGTTCACCTGCAAAGAGGTATGTTGCAGTATATTATTTTCTAAGGAATGGAATTGACTGAGAAAATACTGCTAATACCGTTAAAATGTAAGTACAGCCTTAAATGCAGTAGTAGCAACTGGTATCAGGCTGTTATGTATGTATGTTGGCACTAAAGTATTTCTGGGGAATGGCACTTCACTAAGAAAATACTGTATACATATAACTTATAGCCTTTCTGCAGTAAAAGCGACTAGCAACAGGCTTTTTTATAACTTTTCATGTATTTATATTTAAAACGTTTACTGGCATGTTAATCGTTTTAGCTCTGAGGTACTTGGTGAAAAATTTTATGGGCATTAATTTCCACTTGGCTGTCGTTTGTTTTAAATAAAATCAGTTTATTGAGCTTCCCCACTGTTGTATTATGAGTGGGAGGGGCCTATTTTGGCGCTTTTCTACGCAGTAGAAATTCAGTCACAAGTCTTCCTTGTTCTCCCTGCATGATCCAGGACGTCTCTACAGAGCTCAGGGGTCTCCAAAACTAGTTTTGAGGGAGGTAATCACTCACAGCAGACCTGTGAGACTGTGTTTTGACTGTGATAAAAACGTTTATATTTTATTGTTATCCGTTTTTCCGGTATTAAGGGGTTAATCATCCATTTGCTAGTGGGTGCATTCCTTTGCTAAATCAATGCATTTACTGTAAAAAATTGGTTTCTATAACTAATCCGGTTCATTGTTATTTCAACTGTGACAGTTTTTGTGTGCTTCTTAAAGGCACAGTAACGTTTTTTATATTACTTGAAAATTGTTTGAAAAGTATTTTCCAAGCTTGCTAGTCTAATTGCTAGTTTGTTTAAACATGTCTGACACAGATGAATCTCTTTGTGCAATATGTTCTAAGACCAATGTGGAGCCCAATAGAAATTTGTGTACTAATTGCATTGATGCTACTTTAAATAAAAGCCAATCTGTACATGTCAAGAAAATTTCACCAGACATCGAGGGGAAAGTTATGCCGACTAACTCTCCTCATGTGTCAGTACCTGCATCTCCCGCTCGGGAGGTGCGTGATATTGTGACGCCAAGTACATCAGGGCGGCCATTACAAATCACTTTACAAGACATGGCTAATGTTATGACTGAAGTTTTATCTAAATTGCCAGAACTTAGAGGTAAACGCGACCACTCTGGGGTGAGAACAGAGTACGCTGATAATGTTAGAGCCATGTCTGATACTGCGTCACAAGTGGCAGAGCATGAAGACGGAGAGCTTCATTCTGTAGGTGACGGATCTGATCCAAATAGACTGGATTCAGACATTTCAAATTTTAAATTTAAGCTTGAGAACCTCCGTGTACTATTGGGGGAGGTATTAGCGGCTCTGAATGATTGTAACACGGTTGCAATTCCAGAGAAATTATGTAGGCTGGATAGATACTATGCGGTACCGGCGTGTACTGACGTCTTTCCTATACCTAAGAGGCTTACAGAGATTATTACCAAGGAGTGGGATAGGCCCGGTGTACCCTTTTCCCCCCCCCTCCTATATTTAGAAAAATGTTTCCAATAGACGCCACCACACGGGACTTATGGCAGACGGTCCCTAAGGTGGAGGGAGCAGTTTCTACTCTGGCTAAGCGTACCACTATCCCGGTGGAGGATAGCTGTGCCTTTTCAGATCCAATGGATAAAAAGTTAGAGGGTTACCTTAAGAAAATGTTTACTCAACAAGGTTTTATATTACAACCCCTCGCATGCATTGCGCCTGTCACGGCTGCGGCGGCATTCTGGTTTGAGTCTCTGGAAGAGACCCTTGAAACAGCTCCATTGGATGAGATTACAAACAAGCTTAAAGCCCTTAAGCTAGCTAATTCATTTATTTCTGATGCCGTGGTACATCTAACTAAGCTTACGGCTAAGAATTCCGGATTCGCCATTCAGGCACGCAGAGCGCTGTGGCTAAAATCCTGGTCAGCCGATGTGACTTCTAAATCTAAATTGCTTAACATACCTTTCAAAGGGCAGACATTATTCGGGCCCGGTTTGAAAGAAATTATCGCTGACATTACTGGAGGTAAGGGCCATGCCCTGCCTCAAGACAGAGCCAAACCAAGGGCTAGACAGTCTAATTTTCGTGCCTTTCGTAACTTCAAGGCAGGAGCAGCATCAACTTCCTCCGCTCCAAAACAGGAAGGATCTGTTGCTCGATTCAGACAGGGCTGGAAACCTAACCAGACCTGGAACAAGGGCAAGCAGGCCAGAAAACCTGCTGCTGCCCCTAAGACAGCATGAAGTGAGGGCCCCCAATCCGGAAACGGATCTAGTAGGGGGCAGACTTTCTCTCTTCGCCCAGGCTTGGGCAAGAGATGTCCAGGATCCCTGGGCGTTAGAGATCATATCTCAGGGATATCTTCTGGACTTCAAAGCTTCTCCTCCAAAAGGGAGATTTCATCTTTCAAGGTTGTCAACAAACCAGATAAAGAAAGAAGCGTTTCTACGCTGTGTACAAGATCTTTTACTAATGGGAGTGATCCACCCGGTTCCGCGGTCGGAGCACGGACAAGGGTTTTACTCAAATCTGTTTGTGGTTCCCAAGAAGGAAGGAACCTTCAGACCAATCTTGGATTTAAAGATCCTAAACAAATTCCTAAGAGTTCCATCGTTCAAAATGGAAACTATTCGGACAATCTTACCCATGATCCAAAAGGGTCAGTACATGACCACAGTGGATTTAAAGGATGCCTACCTGCACATACCGATTCACAAAGATCATTACCGGTACCTAAGATTTGCCTTTCTAGACAGGCATTACCAGTTTGTAGCTGTTCCCTTCGGGTTAGCTACTGCTCCAAGAATCTTTACAAAGGTTCTGGGTTCTCTTCTGGCGGTACTAAGACCGCGAGGAATATCAGTAGCTCCGTACCTAGACGACATTCTGATACAAGCGTCAAGTCTCCAAACTGCCAAGTCTCATACAGAGTTTGTACTGGCATTTCTAAGGTCACATGGGTGGAAAGTGAACGGTGGAAAGAGTTCTCTATTGCCACTCACAAGAGTTCCCTTCTTAGGGACTCTTATAGATTCTGTAGAAATGAAAATTTACCTGACAGAAGACAGGTTAACAAAACTTCTAAATGCTTGCCGTGTCCTTTATTCCATTCCACACCCGTCAGTGGCTCAATGCATGGAGGTAATAGGCTTAATGGTAGCGGCAATGGACATAGTACCCTTTGCACGCCTGCATCTCAGACCACTGCAATTGTGCATGCTAAGTCAGTGGAATGGGGATTACTCAGATTTGTCCCCTATGCTGAATTTGGATCAGGAGACCAGAAATTCTCTTCTATGGTGGCTTTCTCGGCCACATCTGTCCAAGGGGATGCCCTTCAGCAGGCCAGATTGGACGATTGTAACAACAGACGCCAGCCTGATAGGTTGGGGCGCTGTCTGGAACTCCCTGAAGACTCAGGGATCATGGTCTCAGGAGGAGAGTCTCCTTCCCATAAATATTCTGGAATTAAGAGCAGTTTTCAATGCTCTTCTGGCTTGGCCTCAGTTAGCAACTCTGAGGTTCATCAGGTTTCAGTCGGACAACATCACGACTGTGGCTTACATCAACCATCAGGGAGGGACAAGGAGTTCCCTAGCGATGATGGAAGTCTCAAAGATAATTCACTGGGCAGAGTCTCACTCTTGCCACCTATCAGCGATCCACATCCCAGGCGTGGAGAACTGGGAAGCGGATTTTCTAAGTCGTCAGACTTTTCATCCGGGGGAGTGGGAACTTCATCCGGAGGTTTTTGCCCAAATACTTCGGCGTTGGGGCAAACCAGATCTGGATCTCATGGCGTCTCGCCAGAACGCCAAACTTCCTTGCTACGGATCCAGGTCCAGAGACCCGGGAGCGGTTCTGATAGATGCTCTGACAGCACCTTGGACCTTCAACATGGCTTATGTGTTTCCACCCTTCCCGATGCTTCCTCGATTGATTGCCAGGATCAAACAGGAGAGAGCATTGGTGATTCTAATAGCGCCTGCGTGGCCACGCAGGACCTGGTATGCAGACCTAGTGGACATGTCGTCCTGTCCACCATGGTCTCTACCTCTGAGACAGGACCTTCTGGTGCAGGGTCTTTTCAAACATCCAAATCTAATTTCTCTGAAGCTGACTGCTTGGAGATTGAACGCTTGATTCTATCAAAGCGTGGATTCTCGGAGTCAGTGATTGATACTTTAATACAGGCTAGGAAGCCTGTTACCAGGAAAATTTACCATAAAATATGGCGCAAATACTTGCATTGGTGCGAATCCAAGAGTTACTCATGGAGTAAGGTTAGGATTCCTAGGATATTGTCTTTTCTACAAGAAGGTTTAGAAAAGGGTTTATCCGCTAGTTCGTTAAAGGGACAGATCTCAGCTTTGTCCATCCTTTTACACAAACGTCTGTCAGAAGTTCCAGACGTTCAGGCTTTTTGTCAGGCTTTGGCCAGGATTAAGCCTGTGTTTAAAACTGTTGCTCCACCATGGAGCTTAAACCTAGTTCTTAACGTTTTACAGGGTGTTCCGTTTGAACCCCTTCATTCCATTGATATCAAGCTGTTATCTTGGAAAGTTCTGTTTTTAATGGCTATTTCCTCGGCTCGAAGAGTCTCTGAGTTATCGGCCTTACATTGTGATTCCCCTTATCTGATTTTCCATTCAGACAAGGTAGTTCTGCGTACTAAACCTGGGTTCTTACCTAAGGTAGTTACCAACAGGAATATCAATCAAGAGATTGTTGTTCCATCATTGTGTCCTAATCCTTCTTCAAAGAAGGAACGACTTCTGCACAATCTGGACGTTGTCCGTGCCCTGAAATTTTATTTACAGGCAACTAAAGATTTTCGACAAACTTCTTCCCTGTTTGTCGTGTATTCTGGACAGAGGAGAGGTCAAAAGGCTTCGGCCACCTCTCTCTCTTTTTGGCTTCGTAGCATAATACGTTTAGCCTATGAGACTGCTGGACAGCAGCCTCCTGAAAGAATTACAGCTCATTCTACTAGAGCTGTGGCTTCCACCTGGGCCTTTAAGAATGAGGCCTCTGTTGAACAGATTTGCAAGGCTGCAACTTGGTCTTCACTTCACACTTTTTCCAAATTTTACAAATTTGACACTTTTGCTTCTTCGGAGGCTGTTTTTGGGAGAAAGGTTCTTCAGGCAGTGGTTCCTTCCGTGTAAAGAGCCTGCCTGTCCCTCCCATCATCCGTGTACTTTTAGCTTTGGTATTGGTATCCCATAAGTAATGGATGACCCGTGGACTGACTACACTTAACAGGAGAAAACATAATTTATGCTTACCTGATAAATTCCTTTCTCCTGTAGTGTAGTCAGTCCACGGCCCGCCCTGTTTTTTATGGCAGGTCTAAATTTTAAATTATACTCCAGTCACCACTGCACCCTATAGTTTCTCCTTTCTCGTTTGGTTTTCGGTCGAATGACTGGGTATGACGTAGAGGGGAGGAGCTATATAGCAGCTCTGCTTGGGTGATCCTCTTGCACTTCCTGTTAGGGAGGAGTTATAATCCCATAAGTAATGGATGACCCGTGGACTGACTACACTACAGGAGAAAGGAATTTATCAGGTAAGCATAAATTATGTTTTTTTTACCGTTTACAGCTCCCATTATATCTACTGATCAGTCTTAACATTGTAAAGTGCTGCTCTATTGTGCACTAAAAAAATCCTGGGTATGGACCCTAGATTATGTCATGGTTGATATTTTATTTTAAACCTGTATGAGCACTTAAATGTGACATGAAATTCAAAGTGATTCTTTCATGATTTAGAGCATTTTCAATTTGTATTCTGCATCGCAGCACTAGAGCTGTAACTATCAGGCCCATTTATCAAGCTCCGTACGGAGCTTGAAGGGCCGTGTTTCTGGCGAGTCTTCAGACTCGCCAGAAACACAACTTATGAAGCAGCAGTCTAAAGACCGCTGCTTCATAACCCTGTCCGCCTGCTCTGAGCAGGCGGACAGGAATCGCCGGAAATCAACACGATCGAATACGATCGGGTTGATTGACAACTCCCTATCTATGAGTGGGACAGTCTCATTATATGCCTTGTGACTTGTTTTTAATAAATTGTTATACTTGTTAACCCCTTCTGATTCATTCCTTGAAGCTGGGATATCGTTCTTATGCTTGTCTCCTACTAGGAGTGTCCTGTGCATTTATATCTAGAGCTTGATATTAAAGCTCTAGACAATGTGAGTACCGTTTCTGGCTCTTCTGCATTTTTATAACCACAGAACTTCACTATATGAGTTTCTTTTTTCCCTGAGGTTCACCTGCTGAGCATTACCACCGTGATTACCTGGGATATTTATCCTTTCTGTGTGCACAATCACATTTGTTTTTGTGTTTTTTATTTGATTGTGATTTAAGCAAGTTTATATATTGTTTTTTATCTCCTATATATATATATATATCTATACACACACACACAGTGCATGTGTATGCTTGTGTGTATGTGTGTGTGTATATGTATGCGTGTGTATATGTATGCTTGTGTGTGTATGTGTGTGTATGTGTGTATGTATGCTTGTGTGTGTGTATATGTATGCTTGTGTGTGTATGTGTGTATGTATGCTTGTGTGTGTGTATATGTATGCTTGTGTGTGTATATATGTATGCTTGTGTGTGTATGTGTGTATGTATGCTTGTGTGTGTATGTGTGTATATGTATGCTTGTGTGTGTATATATGTATGCTTGTGTGTGTATATGTATGCTTGTGTGTGTATATGTATGCTTGTGTGTGTGTGTATGTATGCTTGTGTGTGTATGTGTGTATGTATGCTTGTGTGTGTATGTGTGTATGTATGCTTGTGCTTGTGTGTGTGTGTATGTATGCTTGTGTGTGTATGTGTGTATGTATGCTTGTGTGTGTATGTGTGTATGTATGCTTGTGTGTGTATATATGTATGCTTGTGTGTGTATGTGTGTATGTATGCTTGTGTGTGTATGTGTGTATGTATGCTTGTGTGTATATGTATGCTTGTGTGTGTATGTATGCTTGTGTGTGTATGTGTGTATGTATGCTTGTGTGTGTATGTGTGTATGTATGCTTGTGTGTGTGTATGTATATGTATGCTTGTGTGTGTATATATGTATGCTTGTGTGTGTATGTGTGTATGTATGCTTGTGTGTGTGTATATGTATGCTTGTGTGTGTATGTGTGTATATATGTATGCTTGTGTGTGTATGTGTGTATGTATGCTTGTGTGTGTATGTGTGTATGTATGCTTGTGTGTGTATATATGTATGCTTGTGTGTGTATGTGTGTGTATGTATGCTTGTGTGTGTATATATGTATGCTTGTGTGTGTATGTATGCTTGTGTGTGTATGTATGCTTGTGTGTGTGTATATGTATGCTTGTGTGTGTATGTATGTATGCTTGTGTGTGTATGTGTGTATGTATGCTTGTGTGTGTATGTGTGTATGTATGCTTGTGTGTGTATGTATGCTTGTGTGTGTGTATGTATGCTTGTGTGTGTATGTGTGTATGTATGCTTGTGTGTGTATGTGTGTATGTATGCTTGTGTGTGTATATATGTATGCTTGTGTGTGTATGTGTGTATGTATGCTTGTGTGTGTATGTGTGTATGTATACTTGTGTGTGTATGTATGCTTGTGTGTGTATGTGTGTATGTATGCTTGTGTGTGTATGTGTGTATGTATGCTTGTGTGTTTATGTATGCTTGTGTGTGTGTATGTATATGTATGCTTGTGTGTGTATATATGTATGCTTGTGTGTGTATGTGTGTATGTATGCTTGTGTGTGTGTATATGTATGCTTGTGTGTGTATGTGTGTATGTATGCTTGTGTGTGTATATATGTATGCTTGTGTGTGTATGTGTGTATGTATGCTTGTGTGTGTATGTGTGTATGTATGCTTGTGTGTGTGTATGTATGCTTGTGTGTGTATGTGTGTATGTATGCTTGTGTGTGTATGTGTGTATGTATGCTTGTGTGTGTATGTATGCTTGTGTGTGTGTGTATATATGTATGCTTGTGTGTGTATGTATGCTTGTGTGTGTGTGTGTATATGTATGCTTGTGTGTGTATGTATGCTTGTGTGTGTATATGTATGCTTGTGTGTGTATGTATGCTTGTGTGTGTGTATGTATGCTTGTGTGTGTGTATATGTATGCGTGTGTGTGTATGTATGGTCGTGTGTGTATGTATACTTGTGTGTGTGTATATATGTATGCTTGTGTGTGTGTGTGTATATATGTATGCTTGTGTGTGTGTATATGTATGCATGTGTGTATGTGTGTGTATTTCTTCTGTTAAGTGTGATCAGTCCACGGGTCATCATTACTTCTGGGATATTACTCCTCCCCAACAGGAAGTGCAAGAGGATTCACCCAGCAGAGCTGCATATAGCTCCTCCCCTCTACGTCACTCCCAGTCATTCTCTTGCACCCAACGACTAGATAGGATGTGTGAGAGGACTATGGTGATTATACTTAGTTTTATATCTTCAATCAAAAGTTTGTTATTTTAAAATAGCACCGGAGTGTGTTATTATCTCTCTGGCAGAGTTTGAAGAAGAATCTACCAGAGTTTTTGTTATGATTTTAGCCGGAGTAGTTAAGATCATATTGCTGTTTCTCGGCCATCTGAGGAGAGGTAAACTTCAGATCAGGGGACAGCGGGCAGATGAATCTGCATAGAGGTATGTAGCAGTTTTTATTTTCTGACAATGGAATTGATGAGAAAATCCTGCCATACCGATATAATGTCATGTATGTATACTTTACACTTCAGTATTCTGGGGAATGGTACTTCACTAGAATTACACTGTAAGAAATACATAAAGCTGTTTAATAACTAGAGATTATGTTTAACGTTTTTGCTGGAATGTAAAATCGTTTTCATTTACTGAGGTACTGAGTGAATAAATGTTTGGGCACTATTTTTCCACTTGGCAGTTGCTTAATCTGTTTTCTGACAGTTTCTGTTCTCCCTCACTGCTGTGC